>NW_017617139.1:0-225000 GCF_001879475.1 Ipomoea nil
TTTTGCATGCTCACCATTTTATCTATAATTTTAGACGAATTAGTGAACGTAGCAATAGTAGCTCTAAGATTATGTTCTCTAACCTCTCTTGCTTTACACTTTCTTGAAGATGAATATTTTCATTCTTCAATTTACTCACTTCAAGTAAAGCATCTTGCAATTTTTTATTCATTTCTTCTTTTCAAGAATTAGAATATTATTGCGCTCCTTGAGTTGAGATGAGTGAGCATAATCTCTTGACAATCTCGCATTAGATTATCAATAGATTCACGAGAAAAAGAGGAATTAACAGAATTGGAAGAATTAGAACTTACCTCTTCTTCCTCTGCTTCAAGAGCCATAAGACAATCTTCACTTGTACTCAACTCAATTGACTTGCATATTAGCGTCGTATCATCATCCGAATATGAACTTTCATCGCTTGATGATGAATCCTCCGAATCATCATTTTCGTTTGGTTCGTTGCCAACGAGAGCTTTTCTTTTGTCGCGCTTGAACCTTTTGCTTTCGGATTTGTTCGGTGTAGATTCAACATTTTTGCCTTGATACTTGCTAACGATCGGATACGGACAATTTATTTTAAAATGTCCGGTTTGCGGCAATTGTAGCATAAATCCTTATTTTCTTCGACTTTTTCTTCTTGTGTTATGCGAGAGATGAATTTTCCACGAGCAGAATTTTTGTTGTCTCCTTTTCGCATAAACCTTCTAAACTTTTTGACAAAAAGAGCAAATTGTTCGTCAGTCATAAAATCAACATTATTTTCTACTGACCTGGAGGTTGACGGTTGTTCGGCCATTAGAGTAGCATTTCGAGCTTCATGAACATCATCATCTTTGGCCTTCATTTCGAACTCATATGCTTTTAGATCACTAAATAATTTGTCTGTTGACAACATTCTTAGATCTCGGTGATCGCGCATAGCCGTAACCTTCATATCCCATGCAGATGGTAAGCCTCGTAGGATTTTGAGATTAATTTCTTTTGGGCTAATATTTTTTCCAAGATCACTAATCTCTTCAAGAACTTTGATCATTCGAGCTTCCATGTCTACAACACTTTCATTTGAGAGCATTTTGAAATCTTCAAACTTCTTCATGGCGATTGTGAGCTTATTGTCCTTTTCTTGTTCATCTCCTTCGCCAATCTTGATGAGAGTTTCCATATTTCTTTGACAATGGCACACTTTCGGATCTTCGGAAATATTGTATCATCAACGGCTTTGAATAGAATATCCTTGGCAAATATTGTCAAGATTATTCCGCGTTCTATCGTCCGATGTCCATTCCGGTTTTGCTTTTGTACGTACTGTGGAGCATCCGGGATATAACAAACGCCGTATTGACTTTTAATATTTCGATAGGGCCAGTGGAAATAACTTCCCACATTTCATCGTGTAAAGCCGATAAGTGTACCTGCATACGAACTTTCCAATCATCAAATTTATCAAGAGAGAATAATAGATTTTGAGCTAAATCTTTCTTCATCATCATCAAGAGAGATATAAAAGATTAATCCAATTCACACACTTTGTAGAATGGATCTGTCTAGCAGTCAAAAATAGTTGACCCACTTTAGGGACAATTTTGACTCGGGTAAACACCCGCTCTGATACCAATTGTTGGTATCAGTTAGAGATAAATTCTGACTCGGATAGGCACCTGCTCTGATACCAATTGTTGGTCCCAAAAGAGGTTAGGTGAAAGTCTAGAGGGGGGGGGTGAATAGACTTTCAAACTTTTTCGCACAGCACAACAATTGCTAAGACAGAGATAAACCAAAACTCTTAACTAGATTGTTAGAGTATGGTGCATAGCGGAAATAAATAAACATAAAGTGTGTGTGAGATTGTGTGAGCAGTATATCTTCGTGAGAGCAAATATGTAAAGAGCAGTATGTAAAGAAAGCAGTAAAGAACACAAGACAATTATAGTGGTTCGCGAGGTGGTGTAATCCTTCTACTCTACTTGCTCTTTTCTCAAGAGCCAATTCACTATATCTACCACTCCTTGGTTCCAAGATACAATGAATTTCCGTGATCTAGTGCTTTGATCACAAAGCCCGCACTAATCACGCCAGTGACACCACTGCTGCTTCGGTTTCACGTCGCCGCGCTACTATCCCAGGATTTCACGACTCCGCGTTACTTTCCCCCCGTCTTCCACACTCCGGTAGAAACGTATCCCGTGATCTGGTGCTTTGATCACCAAGCCCACACCAATCACGCCCAGTGCCTCCGACACTGCTGCTTCGTATCTCACAGCTCCGTGTGACAATCCAGGATTTCACAGCTCCGTGCTACTTTCCTCCCTTCTCTTGTTTTGCTCCAAAACAAGTGTTGTCTTGCTTCCAACTTCTGAGACTCTGTAGATGATCTTCAATGATGCGCAGGTCTCTTTGATGAAGATAAACACTCTGGAAATGATTTTTCTTGACAGCTCTGAGTGTTTTCTCTTTGAATATATCAAGTAAAGCACTTGATATTTTGCTCTGCTTTGCTCTGTTTAAAGAACTCTCAGAATATTTATCTTTTGAAGCTCTCTGAGTTCTTTTTCTTTTCTCACTTCTCACTTGAAGATTTTTGGTATGCTCTGTACCAAATGAGATTTTTGCTCTATGCTCTTTCAAGCTTAATTGCTCTATTCCGATCCCTTTTGATGGACTCGAATTTTCTGCTTTCTTGTTCGTGAGTTCCCCTTTTTCCCTGATCTTCAAGTCTTCATATCTTTCATCATTTTATAGCTGGTAATGAGAATCTGTCCGTTGGAAAGAGACGTTCTCATTTTTGAAATCTTGTATCTTTTGTCAGAGATCTTATCTTATCTTCTGCAAAAATGTCAGAAAGAGATAAGCTAGCCGTTGATGGAGTTTTCATCTCCATGTAAATGAGCTCCCAAACTTCATCTGATATCCTCTGGTTTTACGTTGAGTGGAAATATCTGGGTCTCAGTTTTTGTGTAGAATGGCTTCTCTGATCAGCTCTGAAGTGGTCCTTGTATCTTTGGGATTCCAAAATAATCTTTATTTTAATCCCATACTAGTTAGACTAGTATTTTCATTGTGAGAATATTTTTCACTGTAAGTTCTGCTTCATCTTCTTCATTCTCACGCCTGGGTGTTCTCAGACTTCAAACTGGCTTTGAACTTCCACCCAATTTGAATTTCTCCTTTGTAATGACACCCAATTTCAATTGGCTTGTAATTGGCACCCAATTTGAATTTCTCCATTGTAATTGGCTCCCAATTGACTTTGACTTGCAATTGGCTCCCAACTGCTCCTGGTGCTTTCAATTGCTTCCCAATTTGAATTGTTGACTTTGACTTTGAACTCCATTGTAATTGGCTCCCAATTGACTTTGACTTGCAATTGGCTCCCAACTGCTCCTGGTGCTTTCAATTGCTTCCCAATTTGAATTGTTGACTTTGACTTTGAAATTGTCTTCTTTGAATCGGTCCCCAACTTTGAAATTGCATCCCATACTACAACCTCGCTCCCAATTGACTTTGACTTGCAATTGGCTCCCAATGCTCCTGGTGCTTTCAATTGCTTCCCAATTTGAATTGTTGACTTTTGACTTTGAAATTGTCTTCTTTGAATCGGTCCCCAACTTTGAATTGCATCCCATACTACAACCTCAATTGGGACATTGGCTCACAGGCTCCCATCTTGAATTGATTCCCATGTGAAACATGCTCCCAATTTCAATTGATCTTTGAAATTGCATTCATACTACAACCTCAATTACATGCTCCCAATTTCAATTGATTTCTCTGAACTGGCTCCCAATTTCGATTTCTCTGAAACTGGCTCCCAATTTCAATTGCTTCGAACTAGCTCCCAATTTCAATTTCTATGAAATCGGCTCCCAAGTGCAACTAGCTCCCAATTTCAATTTCTATGAAATCGGCTCCCAAGTGCAATTGCATCTCAATTGCCACCCAAGTGAAATTGCTTCCCAATTTCCACTTGTAATTGGCGCCCAAAGCTTAAACTAGTGCCCAACTCCATCAGATTAATTTAATTTGACTTCTCAAATTTTACCTTGTAAAATTGTTGATGGTAAGTTTCAAACTTGAGCCATTTCAGATAATATATCAAGCATCATCCACTTCGTCCGTACAGCTTTTGATTAAATTTCCAATCACATTTGATGTACTTCTTTCTTTCCATAGATGCTTGATCTCCAAGTCAATTTTATGCATTCTTCCAATATTAATTTTCTTCACGAAAATTCTTCTGGGATATCTTCTTTGAGTAGTAGCGACGTGAATATTGTATCATTCATCTTCAATTTGTCATTTTCTCCAGACAAATTCTTGATTTTCGGCTTTATATCTTCTTCTTCTATTTTCATCCATTTTCCTCTGTTTTTCTCTTTTCATAATTAAATAATTTCCCGATCATGGTCTAAGACTCTACTAGACCTATGAAATAAAATTGGGGGATCTACAAATACAAATTTGGCATATCAAAACCATTACACTTTATTCCTAACAGTACTCACGCTATGCACGGCCATATATATAACATATAGAATTTATAGTATAATAATATAATAATTACCAGGACTATGTGGTCTAATGGTATCCGGGTTGGACTTCTAATTGGAAGGTTGTAAGTTCGAGCCTCGGTGGAGGCGTTATTGGCTCTTTGTGTTTCAGTAGGTTGAGAAAGTATATGAACAGATACTACAATGTAATAGAGCTAGTAACATTTTTAGTCGTACTTAGAAATGGTACACATTTCAAACACATCAAAGATTACTAAATCTTGAGACTGTTACGTACAATTGACTATGATTGGGTAGTTGTCGGAATATATTCATCTTCAAAAATTGAAAGCGAGTCCCTAGACACAACAGTTGATTGGGTAGTTGTTGGAATATATTCATCTTCAAAAATTGAAAGCGAGTCCCTAGACACAACAGTTGATTGTGTCTTATCTAGGGCAATGCCTTTTGCACTTTTTTTTTTTTTTTGTTGCATTCAGTTGTACCAAAACCATTAGCTATTCAAAAAATCAGAAAGACGAATTTAACATTAATCATAAAATTTCGTACAAAAACGTATAAATGTAAAAAAAAATTAATTATAACGCATTACCATTTGATATATTCTTAAAAGGTTTGCGATATGATTGTATTAGTGGTACCTTACAATCTACATAAGAGCAAATGTCACAGTTCACATATATGACATGATGATAAATAGTGAAAGTAAAACTAATTAAATCATATTCCATGAATAGCATTGTGGCAGGTTCAGAAACTTCTGAGAGGTGGTAAGAGTGGTGGTGAAATTGGACTTATAGAAAATCATACAGATCGGCCAAAACGTGTTGGTACAGAAAAGGATATTGCTTTTATGGTAAAAACAAGTCGAACCTATATAGTTGTGACTTCATTGATAATAACTATGACCTTTGCAGCGGGTTTAACAGTCCCGGGAGATACGACAGCAATCCTGGAAAAACACAAGGAACGGTGATATTATTAAAAAAATTGAGCGCGTTTATTATAATGGATTTATGTACTTTTCTTGGCTCTGTGTTGTCCATATTTCTTCATTTTTTTTATGGTTGCAGAAGTCAGCACGCCTAAGAGGAACATCAAAATTGTCGCTAGAAATTTTAGATGTAGCTAATTTTTTTGTAGTTTTCGCTATTCTGTTTGCTGTAGGTGCAGTGTCAGAAGCAATATCTATCACCATAGCGCCTTCACCTGGTCTGGTCATATTGGTTAATAGCTTATGCTATATTTTCCTCGCTTATATTTGAATATAGAATCCTCACTGTTTCTTCTATACATTTGATAAGTTTAAAACACGAGCTCATTAATGGCGGAAACCATGGCATGTAAAGAAGCTTTAACCTGGCTGCAAAAACTGGGGTGTTACTGTCGTTCTTCTTCTGTCGGATTGTTACAAGGCCCTGACCGATAGCATTATACAGATCTTTTTTTTTTTGAAGACAGCATTATATAAATCTTATGTTGACAATGTTATTAATTAGTCTCTATCCTTCATGTGTTCTTTTTACTCTTGTTTTTTCTTTTGTTTTGTTTTTTTTTTTTTTAAGTGCAGATTCTTTAGTTATACAAGCCTATGCTCAGGGATTGTACTGGGACTTCATTACTCTATTAATAAATCTACAGTTGTTTTGCTTTCAAAAAGAGTGAATTAACACAAAATAAACTCATAAATTTTATTATGAATTTAGTGTTGTTATAGGCATTATTTTACAAATATTTGGATCTCACGTCCAATTATTTGGCAAATTATGTTGTGGAAACGTGTTCACCTTGTGAGGTGAAAACGTTCTAAAATTGTTCATAATTATGAATATATAATTTAAAAGTTATGAATATATAATTTTATAATTATGAACATAGAGTTGTGAATATATAGTTCTGTAATTATAAATATAGAGATTCAATAATTGTAAATATGAAGTTAAAAAATTATAAATATATAGATTTATAATTATGAACATATAGTTCAGTAATTATAAGCATAGAGTTCTGTAATTGCGAATATAGTTCAATAATTATGAATATATAGTTTTATAATTATGAACATATAGTTTAGTAATTATGAACATAGAATCGTGTCACTTTGCAAGGTAGACACGGTTCCTCAGCATAACGATTGCAATTATTTACCTCCAGTAATGAGGGCCTTAAAGAGATTTTAATATTCATGGTCCATCACTTTTATTGTTTAAAACTAGTTAGTTTTTACTTTTAAGCATTAACTTTTAGTATTTTTTTTTTCTGCAAGATTAAAGTTAGTGATAAAAGATTACGTAAAATACTTTTGAGACTTCAACTGGTGTCTTTATTGTGTTACCAATTTGTATACCTCAATGACCCAATTGTTTATTTCCTCGAGAAAAGGGTCAAATAGACCCTTAAACTGTCTTTAAAAGGACAATTAGGTCCTTAAATTACAAAAGTACAATTACACATTCAAACTTGTAAAAATGAGTCAAACAACCCCAATTTATCGGTAACCAACAGGTTACCGATAAATTATTGGCGTTGATCGTCGGTAATTACTGTTCACTACCGTTCAAAACAAAAATAATAATAATAATAATTTTGGCGATTATTTCTACCAGAGAAGACAACGCCCGGCGACCAAATCTGATCGTCTTCTCTAGTGGAGAAGGCAACCAAATCTGGTCGCCTTCTCCATTAGAAAAGACAACCTGTAGGTCGATTTCTCCATTGGAGAGGGCGACCAGATCTGGTCGCCTTTTCTACCGGAGAAGACAACCGGCCGGTCGTCTTCTCCGGTTACTATCTATTTTTTTTTTTTTTAATTTTTGTACTTGTCGAAAGTTTTATTTGCCGGAATATTGTCAGAATCGTGAATGATTGGTTATTTCAGGTGAATAACCGGTTACTGGGGTTATATGCCTCAAAATGACAAGTTCGAGTATGTAATTGCACTTTTGTAAAGTTCAAGGGCCTAATTACCTTTTTGGAGAAAGTTTAAGGGTCTATTTGACCCTTTTTTTCTAACAATAATAAGTTGATATGAGATTTAAAATGAATTAGCCCAATATTGGTAATATATTATTTTGTATCAGGCCAGGCCCAAAGGTACAAACCCATGTTATAACCCAAATCCGGCCCATTGAATCAGAGTTGATAGTAATGAATGTATGCATAGTCTCTGTCTCAAACATTCTATATTGTTGGACTGAGCCTTGAAGAACTAATTCTAGTATACTGCATCTAAAAATGTTATATATGGTATAAGGAAGTAAAGATGCATCTTTATTATAAACTATAACTTTTGACGTAGTGATAAGCATTTGATCTAACAAGCAAGTGGTATGAGATCCAAGTCACAGCACAACTAGTTGCATGATATGTATTTTATAATTTTAATCTCCAGGGAAACTAATTAGAATCTCCCATTTGAAAATAAAATATTTTGTTTGGATTTGACAAGTGTAGATTGCACCAATAACTGCTTGCAACTTATCTTTAAAACTATTTTTTACGCGTAGTGCGCGATTGAGATAATGCCCAATGTTTTTTTTTTTTTGTTTTTTTTTACCAACCGTTGATATAATTCGCTGGTCAAATCTGCTAACATTAACCGCTAATTGTTGATTGTCAACAAGGATATTGTGAGATAGTTTTCACTTCAATTTGTTGTGTGATTTGAATATTCTCTTTGTCAACAAATCCCTCAAGTAGTTTTTTTTTTGAAAAATCAATCTGTCGATTGTATTAATTGATAAAAGCTGTAATAGCGTCAGGAGGGATAGAATCCCAATACATAGAATGTTCCTGAGTAAAAGCTAACGAAGCTAAAGTATGAGCATGTAAAATAATCTGTCTAGGCACATAGCTTAACGAAATAAAATTAAACAAAGACATCGAAGTTCTGCACTAGTCGATTATCACCCCAACATATGAGTGAATGGGTGCAGTGTGGTGCTGTATGGTGGTTCGCAGGACCATACAATCTGTGAGAAGACACATCGAGAAAATATTCCTTCCAATTAGCCAAGACAGCGCCTCTTTAAATGCCAACGCCTCCGCCATGAGTGGTGAAAAACAAGAGGATGATCTACCATTCTTTGCCGCAACAAACGAACCCCCGGGCGCTGATCCCTCAAGTAGTTTATATTATTGGCTTTATTAATTATATTTGTTTTAATTTTTTCATTGTATTAATAAAATACTTGGTAAATAAATATATAGCATTATTTTGTATTATAACTTTGATATTTAATTAAAAAAATAGTGCACAAAAAAGATAATAAACAATGTAGTGAATATAATCAAGTCATAAATTTGAATGTAAAGAATTTTTACATTGGAGAAAAGTAAAGACAATATAACTAATAAAATTATTTCTCTTAATTAATTTATTGATAATGAATAATTTTTTTTTGAATAAAGACATTATAGGGACAATGTAGCGAATATAATCAATTGATGAATTTGAATGTAAAGAATTTTTATATTGGAGAAAAATAAAGACAATATAACTAATGGAATTATTTCTCTTATTTAATTAATTGATAATGAATAATTTTTTTTTGAATAAAGACATTTTAAACACATAATTCTAAATTAAAGAAATAAATTATTATTTAATTTAATAAGAGTAAAATAGAGTATTAATTATGCCAATTTTGATTAGAATGGGTTCGAACCTAAAACCTTTCTTATTGAAATCAATGAGTAAGTTAACGGTGAATTAACAGAAAAGATAATATTTAACGAAAAAGTTAACGGATAATCATATTCATTAAGGATAAATTAAGAAATCTTAAGGAAAAATTAAAATCTGATCAATCTGAACTATTCGTTTGATTAAAAAATTTTGACCGCTATGTTTTCTACCCATTATATGCCTAACTTTCTTGGGCTCTTATTAGTATAGTAGATTTGACTATTAAGGCTATTTCTTAAAAATCCAAGTATTTGACTGACTGTCAATGATTTTACTTTAATGTTTAACAATATGGCAACGCTATTTATATAGTCTTGTTTGTGCTCGAAAGTTTCTAGTGTTTTAAAATGTCCAAAACTACTCAATTGAATTAATCGATTAATCATCTATTAATGAATTTGATGGATTTAATTAACCCGGGGTAGACCCAAATCACTAAACCCGATAGATAAGGGATTGGGAAATACGCTGAATGTGTGTCGCGGGGACACCTTTGTATTGATAATGCTTTCAGGAGAATTACAAGATAAATATGGTAATAATAATAGGAAGTAGATGTCCCAATAAGGCAAGGATACGCCCTTTTATACTAAATAGTTCTCACAACCGACCCCAAGAGAATAGGGCGGGCGGTTGGATCTTAGTTGACCGAGTCCCGCGGGGAGGCCCCGGTGGGGGGTCCCCAACTGAGGTCCTCACAGTAGTCCCTGCCCGAGGTCCCCGCAGTAGTCCTTTCCCGAGGTCCACGTAGAAGTCCTCGCCCGAGATCCACGCCAGGGTCCACGCTGGGGACCCCGTTCGGGGTCCCCAAGGCCTCTCGTGTCACGCCACCACCCCGGGTCGGATTGTGCCCCGCATCCATTTTCCTAATATATCCATCATGAGTCCCCCACTCTCTGAGTTGCGAGTCGTCGTCAACGAAAGAGAGTAGGTCTAGCCGAAGGTCCACCCCGGGCTCGCGGAAGCACGTTCCTCGAGGCCCCAAGGATACCCACTCGCGAAGCACGTACCCATAGACCCTGAGGTCACCCCACGGAGGTCCCCAATGAGTGCCGCCTTGGAAGCCCCCCACATCATGGCCTATGAACCACCCCTTTCTCACATGTCTTATCCATCAATTTTCCCCTTTTCCCATACTTGAATTTCTCTCTCCTTATCCCCTTTTCAAATTCAAAAATTCAAATCCCTTCAAATCCTCCCCCCAAATCCTTATCAAATCCCATCAAATCCTCCCCCCAAATCCTTATCCAATATTTTCTCCCTACTTAAACCATTCCCCTTTTCCATTTTCTCCATCTCTCACTCACAATCCTCTCATCCCCCCACTCTCATCTCGCCGGCCACCCCCACGCACACGGCCCCCCGAATGACCAACGCCCTCCCCAAACACACTCGGCAACGCGGAGGACGTCACCTCCCCGACCACCTCGATTATACCTCAAGGCCACGGCACCACCTCGCCGTCCCCTTCGTTTTGTATGTCCTTCGACCTCGACGCCTTGCTTGACTCCATCGGCGACGATCCACTCTCCATGGACCTTGACGATGATAGCCTCTTCGGCCTCCCCCCATCGACTGCCGAAGCCCGCGACGGCCTCGCCCACCCGGTTGAGGTCCAACCTCTGCAAGCCGTGCCGGCGTCCGTCGCTCCTTCTAACCGTAAGTTAATTCGTACCAAGCTTGACCCCACTATCCCCCTTTCTACTTATCCAAGCGTGACCGAGGATGATGTGGCCTTCGTGAGGGCCCACGTGGGGCCGGACATGGAGGTCCGTACGCCATTACCTTACGAGAATGTGACCGAACCCCCGGAGGGTCGGTTCTTCGGTGTCCACACCCTCTCCCTCCTTTTGGGTTTGCGATTTCCCCTCCACCCCTTCGTAGTTGAGGTGTTGAACTACCATGAGGTCGCCCCGGGTCAACTAGTCCCCCACTCACATTCCATACTAGTAGCTTTTCTTCTCCATTGCGAGGACGTCAGGGTTAGGCCTACACTTGACCTCTTCCACCATATCTTCCAAGCCGGTCACTCCTCGGGGATCAAGAGCAAGGGGTTCGTGTCCTTCTCGGCCCGCTCCGGTATGAAAATATTCAAGGACCCCAAGAGTAGAGAGTGGATAACAAAGTTCGTGTTTCTTTCTACCGGCCCCACGCTTCCTTTCAATGCCCCCGCGTGGAGTGCCTACTTCCTTAAGTGCCCCTCGCCCCCTTACCAGGGGTCCTTAGTTGCTAGTGCCCTGAGGTTCATAGGCAATAAGGACGAGATTAGTGTGGGGACTCTGATGACCGCGGAGAGATTGGTGGCTTTGGGGTTCACGGGTGGGTCCTTCGCACCCCGGGGCGCCTCGCAGTCCTCGGCCGAGGTCGTGGCCGAGGAGTCCTCCGAGCGTGTCTAGGTCCTCTCGGATGAGGCCGAGCCCGCGGAGGTTGGGGACAATTACGAGTCCGTCTTCTCCGCCACTGAGTCCGAGGTCGAGGTCATCCCGTCAGGTGTTGAGGTCGTCCCGCCCGAGGTCGACGTTGGCCCCCACCACGCCGAGCTAGGAGGTTGTCCCGCCTTTACTTTCTTTAAATACACGCGCTTCATTATGTTGTTGTCTCTTTTTTTGTGGGTGTTTGTTTGGGTATCCGTCAATTGTAATAATCTTGACTTAACCGCAGGGGGTCCGACCACGATGGTCTCTCGTGGGGAGTTGATACGCCGTGCCGCTGCCGCCCGAGGCCCCGCACCCAAAAGACATAGGCTCGCGTCGGGGGCCACCTCCACCCGGGCTCCCTGTGCGCCACCCGCTGACACACGAGCCAAGGCTGCCCGGACTTCCGCCAATGTCGGCGTCGTGGGGACCTCCGTTCCTCCACCTCCTGCCCCTCCGGGTGATCCGGCCTCGGTCTCTCTCGGCGAGGCGGCCCATCTCCATGACACTATCTTAGGCATGCCCGGCCGTGGGGCGACGGAGTCTTTCCAGGAGGGCGGGTTGCCCTCACTTGTCCCTGATACCCTTGCAGTAATTCTTGTGCCTTATCTTCTAAGTGTTTGCCCGTGATATTGTCGCGTGTTTCTTACCCCCCTTTTTGCAGGATTTTCTCCGGAGTTCTCTTGCACTCGAGGAGCTCGGGTTCGCGAGGGCGCAAGCACAAGAGGCCAACAAGCAGGTGGATGATTTGAAGAAGGCATTGGAGGCTAAGCAAGAGGAAAACCACAAGATGGCGCAAGACTCCGAGGCTCTGAAGAAGAGGCACTCAGAGGAGATCATCCATGCCGTCCGCAACTACAAGAGGTCTGAAGGCTTTCGCCGTGACTTGAAAGCCTACGCTGATGAGCATTTGGAGACCATGGTGACTACTTGGCTTTCCACGGGCCCCGGCCAGGCGAGGCTAGCAGAGGAGGGGGTGTTCTCTTATAACCTGGGTTATTACACCGCGCAGCGCGATGTCTATGAGGTTCTTCGTCAGCGGGATGAGGGATTTACTCCCGAGGCGTGGGGCTTACCAGCTGAGGTCGTGGACCCCGAGGCCGAGGAGCCTAGGTCGTACTCCCAGGAGCAGGCACGAACTGAGGTCGATGCCACCCCGGACCCCGCGCAGACTTCTCTGGCCGCCGGATCTTCTCAAGCAGGGGACCCCACGGCGGCCCCAGGGGGCGGAGCGGTCGGAGGCTACTCACACCGAGGGTGCCCCTTAGTCGGGGTGTAGGTCCTTATTTATTTTGAGTTTTGCTATGTATGCCGAACTTGTTTGCTTTGGGTCCGGGACCGTCACTTTGTGGATTTTATATGCTTGCTTCGGATATATATATTGTTTTCGCCTATATTGTTATTGTTGTTGTTGTTTTTTTTTGTTTTGCTTTGTTTTTTTTTTTTTGGGGGGCTCCTTTGAGAGTCCCCCTCGTTCCAAACACCCCTCTTAAAGGAGGTGCACGAGGCCGGGGCTCGTGCGCCCTAGAGGGTAGCCTGTCAATCCCAAGTCATCGGACTTGGGCTGCTGGACTCTTCCGTCGGGGTTAGTATGCGATGTCGGGCCTCGTGACCCCTTAGGGCCGTCCGCCAGCCTCAAGTCACCGGACTTGGGCTGTTGGACTCTTCCGTCGGGGTTAGTACGCAAGGTCGGGCCTCGTGACCCCTTAGGGCCGTCCGTCGGCCTCAAGTCATCGGACTTGGGATGTTGGACTCTTCCGTCGGGGTTAGTACGCGAGGTCGGGCCTCGTGACCCCTTAGGGCCGTCTGTCGGCCTCAAGTCATCGGACTTGGGCTGTTGGACTCTTCCGTCGGGGTTAGTACGCGAGGTCGGACCTCGCGCCCCTTTAGAATGGTTGGGGACACCGGATGGGGACCTCCTCCCCGGATAGCCGAGCACATTCGTGGTGAAGTATTTATTGCATTTATTGATATGATCGAACGGGAAAAAAGGGGGGCGGGCCACCCTACATGATAAAGGAATTACTGAAAATACTTGAGTAGGTGCTCGGAGTTCCAGACTCTATCTATCGCCTTGCCCTTTGGTGTCTTGAGCTTGTAGCTGCCGGACGGACCACGGCTGTGACTACATACGGGCCTTCCCATTTCTTGGCGAATTTGCCTCCCTCGAGGGGCTGACTTGCCTCGCGCCTCCTCAAGACGTAGTCCCCAACCTGGAAATAACGAGGCCTGACTCGTTTGTCATGATAGGTCTTGGCCTGGCGCTGGTAATTTTCGGCACGGACAGTCGCGGCTTCCCTCCTCTCGTCGATGAAGTGGAGCTCTATACCGTGGTTGTCCTCATTTTGGTCAGGGTTGTACACCTGAGCTCGATAGGATGGTATGGCCACCTCGGCGGGCGCCCGAGCCTCGAAGCCGTAGGATAAGGAGAATGGGGTCTCCCCCGTGGCCCTCCTCGGGGTAGTGCGGTAGGTCCACAGGACGACGTCCAACTCCTCTACCCACGCTCCCTTCGCTGATTCGAGATTTTTTGTAGACCATCTACAATGGTGCGGTTGACATTCTCGACTTGTCCGTTGGCCTGGGGGTAGGAGACAGCCACACGGGTGTGCGTTATGTGCCACTGGGCGCAGAACTCACTAAACTCTTTGCTCTCGAACTGGCGACCGTTGTCTGTGATGATCTATATCGAGACTCCGAAGCGACACAATATATTCTTATATATGAACTGCTTGCACCTAGCACTTGTGATGCTGGCCAAGGGCTCGGCCTCCACCCATTTGGTGAAGTAGTCCACTGCCACTATCAGGTACTTCCTCTTTCCAGAACCCATGGGGAGGGCCCCGATTAAGTCAACCCCCCACCTGGAGAAAGGGATGACCGAGCTGATCGGGGTATAGTTGGTGGCCGGTCGGCCCGGGCCGTTCTGCCATTGTTGATAGGTTGGACAACTCCTCGCATATTCCGCGCACTCTTTCCCCATCTTGGGCCAGAAGTAACCTTGTAAGATCGCCCTCCGGGCCATGGTGTGGGGTTCCTGGTGGGCTGCGCAGGTACCCTTGTGGATGTCCTCTATGACCGATCTTGCTTCGTCGGGATACAAACAGCGCATCAAGGTGCCATTGTAAGACCGCTTGTAGAGTATGTCCCCAACAAGCAGGTAGGTTGGGGCCCTCCTCTGTACGCACTTGGCGTCCGCCTCATCTGAGGGCAGGTTGCCCGTCTTCTTGTATTCCTTCAGGTGGTCTAACCAATAAGCAGGTCGGGCCTGCACGGGAAGGACCAGGTAGGCCTCCAGGCTAGACTTCATTAGGTCCTCCACTCGGGCAATCCTGGAAACATGCTCGGGGACCCCCTGGCCGAGTTTGGTGAGCATGTCCGCATCTGCATTTTGCTCCCTCGGCACCTGTAGGACCTCGTGGTGTATCAGCTGTCTCAGGAGTTGTAATACCACGTCTCGATACCTTCTCATCCTGTCTTCGTTGGCCTCGAACTCACCCGTAACCTGGCCTACCACCAGCCTGGAGTCACACCTCACTCTTAGCTTCTCGGCATTCATGCTTAGTGCGAGCCGAAGACCCCTTAGAAGGGCCTCGTACTCGGCCTCGTTGTTCGACAATTTGAAGTGGAAACGGAGCGCATAGTAAGCCCGGAAGCCCTCAGGGGTTATGAGGACAACCCCGCCTCCGCAACCTTTGGCACTGGAGGACCCGTCTGTGGACAGGGTCCACCATTCTTCTTCCTCATTTCGGGCCTGCTCCGAGGCCTCCCGGGCGGTGCATTCTACTATGAAGTCGGCAAGTGCCTGCCCTTTGATAGCAGGTCGCGGCTTGAACTGGATGTTGTACTGGCTTAAGTGCATAGACCACCTCACTAACCTGCTAAACGGTCTCGAAGCCCTCAGCACAGACTCCAGGGGTTGATTTGTCAAGACATGGACGGGATGAGCCTGAAAATAGTGATGTAGTTTCTTCGCGGTTACGTCCACTGCAAAAATAGCCTTTTCTGTGGGGGAGTACCTGAGTTCGGCTCCTCGGAGGGCTCTACTCGCGTAGTAGACGGGGCGTTGTATGCCCGCGTCATCCCAGACCAGCACGGAGCTGATCGCGGCCTGTGATATGTCCAAGTACAGGTATAAGGGCTCCCCTCTCTCGGGTTTGGCCAGCGGGGGTAGCGACATCAGGTAGGCCTTGAGGTCGTCAAAGGCCTTCTGGCAGTCGGGGGACCACTCGAACCCAGTACTCTTCTTGAGGACAGCAAAGAAGGGAAGGGACCTCTCGGCCGACCGTGAGAGAAACCGGCCGAGGGCCGCTAGCCTGCCGTTTAGGCGTTGGACCTCTCGGAGAGATCTTGGGGGCTCCATGTCCAGGATGGCCCTGACCTTGTCGGGGTTGGGCTCAATACCCCTCTTTGAGACCATGTAGCCCAAGAACTTCCCCCCATGCACCCCAAAAGTACACTTCTTGGGATTCAACCTTAAATCAAAATGCTGCATAATGGAAAATACCTCGACGAGGTCATCGACGTGGTCCTCCGCCTTCGCACTTTTGACTATCATGTCGTCCACGTAGGCCTCCATGTTGCGGCCTAGGACCTGTTTGAAGACCTTGGCCACCATCCGCGTGTAGGTAGCCCCGGATTTCTTGAGCCCGAAAGCCATGACTCGATAGCAGAAGACTCCTTCATGAGTCGTGAAGGCCGTCTTCTCCTCGTCGTCTTCGTGCATAAAGATCTGGTGGTACCCCCGAAAGGCGTCCAGGAAGCTCATGAGGGTGCAGCCTGCTGTCTCGTCTACCAGCTGATCAATATTTGGTAGTGGGAAAGGGTCCATGGGGCTGGCCTTGTTGAGGTCGGTGTAGTCCACGCACATCCTCCAGGTAGGTGGTTTTGGGGCGAGGACTACATTGGCTAGCCATCTGGGGTATAGGACCTCTCGTATGTGCCCGATCTCGAGGAGGGTGTTGACCTCCTTTCTCACGAACTCCCTCCTTTCCGCGGAGAGGTATCTCTTGTGTTGTTGCACCGGCTTGATAGTGGGGTCGACGGCGAGCCTGTGGGTGATGACGTCCCTGCTGAGTCCCGGCATGTCCTCGGGTCCCCACGCGAATACCTCCCTGTAGGTTCTGATGGCGTTGATGATGCGGGACCGAAGCTCGGTGGGTAGCCCGGTTCTCACCTTCACCACATGGTCGGGGTGGCTGAGGTCCAGAACGACCTCTTCTGTCTCCACTATAGGCTCGGCTCGCGGGCGTCCCTCCTCCTCCTTTAGCACCTTTTCAGCTATGGTGTGTACCTGGAGATCCCGTTTGCCTATCTGTCTGCATGCCCGGAGGTAGCAGCTTCGGCTGATTCTTTGGTCTCCTCGGGCGACCCCGACCCCGGTTGGCGTGGGGAATTTGAGGCATAGGTGTTCCATGGAGATCACGCACCTGAGGTCCTCAAGTGCGGGTCGGCCTAGGATTACATTGTGGGCGCAGCTGATTTTGACCACCACGAACTCTACTTCCCACCTCTTGGTGTGAGGGGGGCGCCTATCTCGACCGTGAGGTTGATTGATCCTTCTGTCTCAATGGAGTCCCCCGTGAACCCGGATAAGGGGGTCCTCACTTGCCCTAGCTACTTCCTTGATAACCCCAACTGGGTGAATGTGTCGTGGTACATTACATTCACCGAGCTGCCTGTGTCCACCAATACTCTGTGTACGACCACCTCATTGATCTCCATCTTGACCACCAAGGCGTCTCGGTGAGGGAGGGGGCCGTCTGGGAGGTCGTCGTCGGTGAAGGTGATGGGCTCCCTCCGGGGCCTCTTCTCGTGTGGGGGTCGTACGACCTCGCCCACATAGAGGCTCCGTGCCCATTTCTTCCTCTCTGCGGGCGTGTCCCCCCCCCCCCCCTCAGGCCCCCCAAAGATCACATGGATGGCCTGTTTCTTCTGGGGGTGGGGGTTGTCTAGTTCTCTTTCTTCCTCGTCGGTGAGCTGGCCGAGCTCCCTTTTGCGCGGTACGGAGGTGGAGGGCTCGGAGCTGCCTCCCTTCCTCCACACGCGGCATTGATGTTGACCTTGGCCCTGTCCAGGCCATTGCACGAACTGACCCAAATAGCCCCTCTGGATGAGCTCCTCGATCTGCCGCTTGAGGAGGATGCACTCGTCCGTGTCATGCCCTGACTGCCGGTGGAATTTGCAGTACTTGTTGTGGTCTACCTTTGGGGATATCTTCATGCACTCTCCCGGGTATTCCACGATCCCCTGGCCTTCCGCATGCTCCAGGATTGTGCTGACTGGATGCGTCAGCGGGGTGAGAAAACGCGTGGGGGTCAACCTGGGCCCCTCGGCATACTCACGGCGGGGAGGCCTGGGTGCCCGGCGGTCTTCCTGAGGGGCCTCGCGCCGGGGCAGCCTTGGTGCCTGGCGCTCTTCTCGAGGCTCCTTGCCCTTACGATCCTTCCCCTCTTCCTCTTCCTTCTTTTTCTTCTCGGCTACCTCTGCGTCCGCGAACCTAGATGCGCGGTCCATCAACTCGGTGTAGGTCTTGGGGGTGTATCGGATGAGGTCCTGATGGAAGGGGCCGGGTCTGAGGTTGCTTCTGAAGATGGGTATTGCCGCCTTGTCGTCGAAGTTGGAGATCCCTATCGACTCCTTCTTCCACTTGCTGAGGAAGTCGGCCAAGGACTCCAAACCCCTCTGTTTCAAAAAACATAGGTCGGCGAACTGCTTCTTTTTCCGTATGTGGCCAGCGAAGTATGACATGAAACGCCTGGTGAGGACGGCGAAGGTCGAGATGGACCCCTCTGGCAGGGACCCACACCAATCCTGAGCGTGGCCGTCTAGGGTCGATAGGAAACCCCGGCACATGATAGCGTCGCTGTACCTGTTCAGGTGCTCACGCGGGTCGGTCGTCCCCGAGTATGCTTGGATGGCGGGGAATCGAAAGTTCGCGGGGAGGGGTTCATCCATGATGTCCCTCGTGAACGGGGTAGTCAGGACATCAAAGGGCTCTAGGGACCCGTCCCTGTCGTTGATTTTCTTCTGAAGCTCGTCCACCCGTCTACGGAGTTGTTCGACCTCTTCGCGATGGGAGCTCGGAGCTCGACCATTCGACTCCCCCGACCGCTCGGCCCGGGAGTTTTTCTCTTGCCGCGCCAGGACACGGGGTCCCCGGCTTGGCGATCGTCCCGCATGGGACTCCTGTCGTGGCGGGGCTCGGGGCCTCCTGCTGGGCGACCTTCGTGAGCACGACCCTGCTGCGAGCGGTCCGTTGGCGGCGAGAGGCCTTGGGCCCAACCTATCCCGGGCAGATATGCGGGTGCCCAACCTCTCCAGGGCGGGCCTGGCTGGGGCCGACCTCCCACGACCTCTCTCCGCATCTCGATGCTGATCCAAGCGGACGCTATCTCCCCCCCCCCCCCCCCCCCGCCTGTCCGAGGGGCGGGGCGAGTTAACTTCCCCCTCCGTCTGGGCGGCACGGGCGTGGGGTGGCCGGCTCGGGCCGCTACGACCCCTCGAGGGTGCTGGAGGCGGGGTTAGGGCCCTTTGGGCGGCCCCCTGGCCGTCCGGAACACTTTCTTGGAGCCTCCGCGCGAGGCGGTCCAATGTCACTGAGGCCTGTTGGAGGGCGGCCGCCCCCTCCCGGAAGAGGGAAGGATCCGGGGGAGGACGGGCAGCTGTTGTGTCGTTGCAGTGGTTGTTGAGGCGGTCTCTGAGGTCACCCGCCGACCTCAAAGATGGGACTTGTGGCTAGCTAGTGGTCCCGTTGAGGCCACCCCTAGTCGAGGAGGCATGGGTGTTACGGGAGCCGCGAGAGTTGGACCTCGACCTTGTCATAGTTCGTGGAATATGGAGCACGCTCGAGCTTGTATTTCAACTCTCAGCAAGAACACCAATGATAGATTTAATTAACCCGGGGTAGACCCGAATCACTAAACCCGATAGATAAGGGATTGGGAAATACGCTGAATGTGTGTCGCGGGAACACCTTTGTATTGATAATGCTTTCAGGAGAATTACATGATAAATATGGTAATAATAATAGGAAGTAGATGTCCCAATAAGGCAAGGATGCGCCCTTTTATACTAAATAGTTCTCCCAACTGACCCCAAGAGAATAGGGCGGGCGGTTGGATCTTAGTTGACCGAGTCCCGCGGGGAGGCCCCGGTGGGGGGTCCCCAACTGAGGTCCTCACAGTAGTCCCTGCCCGAGGTCCCCGCAGTAGTCCTTTCCCGAGGTCCACTTAGAAGTCCTCGCCCGAGATCCACGCCAGGGTCCACGCTAGGGACCCCGTTCGGGGTCCCCAAGGCCTCTCGTGTCACGCCACCACCCCGGGTCGGATTGTGCCCCGCATCCATTTTCCTAATATATCCATCAGAATTAATTGAATATTAACCAAAAATGTGTGACTTTTTAAGTTCACAGTCAAACTAACATTGAACATATTTTATAATTTATTTAAAACTTATAAGTGACACTTAAGAGTATGTCATAAGTACTGAGTTGACAATCAAAAAGATTATAATGCAACTATGTCATCTAAGAAGTACATAGTTTAACATGTGACTGTTATATAGTTCATCGGTGAATGTCCACACTGATCTATCAGTTATTAAATGAGGATTTCTATTGTTGTTGAATGTTGAAATCAAAACTCTAATTTAATTAAGTGATTATTAGATTTTCAAAATAAAAAAGTAATTCCATAAATATTACTCAACTTATATGAAAAAAAAAATACTCTAGTTATATGACTCAATTTAGGAAGAAAAATGAGAAAAAAAAACTCAACCTTGTTATAAATATATTAGTAGTATGTGTTCCGTGCGATGCACGGTATAAAATTTAAGCAATTTTATTGTTGATAATTTTTTAAAAATGAAAATCAAACATCAATTATTAAAATTCATTATGAAATATATTTTTCTTTTGGCAATACTAAATTGGTTGTTATATTGAACATCACAATATACTATTAGCATATTTCATAAAACATTGTGTTATTAGACACACACACACACATATATTTATTTATACATTTTTATACCAAATTTTAAAAATTAGGATATAAAACTATATATAATAAATAAATGATTATTTATTTTTAAATGAGAAAAAAATAAATGATATAAAATTTCAAATGTGAAACTTCAAAATTAGTAGAGTATTAATACCAATGTCCCATGCAATACACGATCAAAAAGTATAAGTATTGTTGTTATGTTATGATAATAAGAATTATTAATTTAAAAAACTTTTTACATAAGACATATGTTGGTTCTATTTTACATATAAGATTTGTAAGATTAATTATTATAATGGATGTATAAATAAAATTTTTTCCTCTCGCTCTCTAGGCGAGCTTTTCCTTCCCTCCCTAAGTGAGTGCTTTGCTCTTTTTTCATCTTTGTGTCTTTGATTGATTGTTATGGATTCTGATACTACTCTCACGTCGATGACGACGTTAACCCTGGCGGATCTTGATGATGGCGATGGAGTTCAACAGGTTGGGGTTCTCCCTGTGGAATCGACGGACGGGGAGACGAAGCTTTACGCGGTTGGTCGACTACTGACAGCAAAGTCTATTAATTAAGTTTACTTTCTTCTGAGATACTATAGATGCCATGTGGAAGCCGGCCCTCGGCATGAATGTTAGGGAACTACATCCCATAAGGTATTTATTCCGTTTTTACCATGAAGAGGATATTCAACGCATTGTTGATGATGTGCCTTGGTCCTACGAATAATGATAGGTAATTATAGAATTATATTTTTTTTCCTAAAAAAAAAAAGGAACCCAAAAACTCAAAGCAATCTATTATTATGATAAATATATACATGCCTGTAATAATGTTTTAGAATATGTTTTGAAAATATTTCTTCACATAAATATAACAAATAATAAATTGATATGCGATTTAAAATGAATTAACCCAACATTGGTAATATATTATTTTGTATCAGGCCAGACCAAAGATACAAACCCATGTTATAACCCAAACCTGACCCATTGAATCAGAGCGGATAGAAGTGAATGTATGCATAGTCTCTGTCTTGAACATTCTATACGCGAAGAGATTCCCAACTCACGTGTATGGTTCACCTATCTTCTATCAGCTCTTCTTACCTCCTATCATCCATTGTTCTAATCTGTTCTTTCCAATCCGATAGTGTAGCTGAAATGTATGTCTTAAACCCTTAATTCGACAAGACGAAGATCTACATATGTGTGGTTCGTCTTTTTTTAACCGCGACCATCAGATCATTCAAGAGATTTTGAAACCCTAATTGAGTTCTGCCTATGGATGGACTTGCATTCGTCCGATCTTCGTTTTTAGTCCCATATCTGCTTTTCCCGATTCTTGTGGTGCTAACTTCTCCCGTATTCTCATTTCAACTATATCCTTGCTAGCTTTAATACCATCTTTTGTCTTTCCCTGAATGTTCAACAGTGTACCAATAATGTTGTCACAAACATTCTTCTCAATATGCATCATATCAAGACAATGTCTAACAGCTAAATGCTTCCAATATGGTAGATCACAAAATATAAACCTCTTCTTCCAGTGAGTCTTCTGAGTAGTTTTACACGTTTTTCCAAAAGCAACATCAACATTTTTAACATGTTCATAAATCGCATGTCTAGATAAAAGCAAACGAGCTACTCCAGTCTTTGATTTCCCATTGAAAGTATTTTTCTTCTTTCGATAAGGATGATCAATTGGAAGAAATGTCCTATGACTCATGAACACATTCTTTTTACTGTTACTCAACCATAGATTGGATGTTTCATCTTCACAAATAGGACATGCCTTAGGTCCTTTATTAGTATAACCTAAGGCATGACTCGAATAGTTACGTTACGGATAGTCAAAAGAAAGAACTTCGAAGTGTTGAAGACCAGAAGAGTTCGAGATGAAGAATCAATGAGTCGAAGGGCAAAAGATTTCAAGACCGAAATGTTGCAAAGGCCAAATAGTGGAAGGGCCTACCTTTCGAATAGTAGGGGATTATAAGAAGGAGTTCGAATAGTAAAGATAACTATTCGAAACCGAAAGGTTATGAGTGTTAAGGTTCGAAGCATTAACTCGAATGGTAAGAGTTAACTATTTCTGAGCAAACAGTTCGAAACCTCAAACACAAGAGCTTTATGAGAAAATATGATCAAGGCAAAAGGAGGTACACATCCCAAGGAAGATTTTTCTTAAAAAGCCTAGACAAAAGGAGTAGAACAAAAATGAAATTCAGCTAAAAAGTTAGTCTAACGGCTGGATAATCTGACACATAAAGAAACCTTTTGATTTACACGTTGGTCATTACTCGATGGTTAAGAGATGTTCGAAATGACTTCCCTCCAACGGATTCATTTCAAAACGCCTATAAATACTTTCATTTAATGCTGAAGAAGGTGCTGGTCGAAAAAGAGAAAATATCCAATTGATTCAGACGCTTTCAAGTTTCATTTACGTGACCAGTGTGAGAGAGTTAGAGCTTAAACAAGGAAATACAGAATAGAAGTTTGTGTTGTTCAAGTGAAGATCAAGTTCAACATCAAAGACCAAAGTCTTCTAGTTGGATAATCAAAGAATTTTTCTTTTGACAACTTGTATCTCTACTCGATAGGAGTAGAAAGAGGCTAAGTAAACTCGTGTGGAGTTGAAAAACCTAAGAAACTCAAGGCTGGCTTGGTGTCCAAGGCATGAGTGTTCTTTTTGTACTAAAGGGATTAGTGCAAACCTCCTTTGGAGTTTAAAGGAAAAGAGTGGAGTAGACTGAGTTGGTCGAACCACTATAAAAACTCTCTCTATTCTTTTACTTTACTGCATTCATATCCTCACTTAGAACTACTAACATTTCAAAAGAGCAAACATTACGTGCAAAATTATCTAAAGGCGTAAAAACAAATTCCCACTGTGCATACTCAACGAAAGGTTAATTGTGAAGAAGTAACCTTTCAGATCACGTAACTGAATAGTTAAGATTTTTCAAAACTTATACAAGTTCCCCCCCCCCCCCCCCCCTCTATCTGTAGACTTGTAACCCCTCTTACCGGGACCAACAAAAATGAACTTTTACTTGCACCGTTAGAGCGCGGGGAGATGAAAGATGCCTTGTTCCCAAACAAGGCACCAGGGCTTGACATAATGAATCCAAGATTTTATCAGTATTTTTGGGTTGACATTAGGGAAGATGTTATTGCCTTCGTATTGCGATGCCTAAATGAGTTTTATTTCCTACCCAGGTTCAATGATACTAACATCGTATTGATCCATAAGAAACCGCTACCTAAGAGCATTGCTAACTTTCGACCTATCGCTCTTTGCTACATGATTTACAGAGTAGCAGCAAAGGATATAGTGAACAAAATGAAAGACATTCTCAGGCAAGTGATCTCGGAGACTAAAAGTGCCTTCATCCCAGACAAGTTAATCAGATAATATAGGGTGTCGTCTGAGATTGGGCATTACTTACATAACAAAAGGCAAGGTAAGATAGGGTGGAGGACTTTGAAACTAGACATGACAAGCATATGACCACATGGAGTGGGACTATCTGTGAAATATGATGTCAAGGTACTAGGGTTTGCTGCAAGATGGATAGATCTAATGTTGCTGTGTGTCATTACTATTTGATATTTAGTGATGGTCAACAGGGTGCTAAAAGCATGATATATTCCCAATGACTCTTTCTTAGAGGCAAGCATCGGGCATAACCTAAGCTATACATGGTGCAACATTCAAACTACGTGGGGAGTGTTAAGGCGAGACTTATTGAAGAAAATTGGAGACGGGGAGCACACAAACGTCTAGAACCACCCTTGGCTCGTGGACAAACAAAGACCATTTATAGAAAAAGTGCCACCTACATATATCTTGGATGCTAAGCAGTCAGCTCACATGGCCTTAGGGGAAAAACTTGGGATGCAAACCTCGTACCAGATGTGTTTGAGCCCTAGGACATTGTATTGATCCTAGAAACTCCTATTTGTCAGCATCGTAGAGATGAATGATATTGGAAGGACGACATATGTGATCGATACACTATAAATTCAAGGAATAAACTTATGACGAGGGATGAACAACCTACAAAATTACCAGGTTGAGGTCTAGCATATGGAGTCTGCACGTTCCAGCCAAAGTGCAAAACTTCTTGTGGCGTTGTGTTGTTTGTGTGCTCCTAGTCAAGGATAGTATGCGAAGGTATAGAGTGGAGGTTGATCCCCCATACCCATACTATGGAGAAGAAAAGGAAACGACTTACCACATTGTCCATAAGTGCACGTTTGCTAACATGGTCTGAACAACGACTCCGTTTGCAACTGCACATGGTTTGACACCACCATTTAAGAATTGGATTCTTGAGTTAATTGAAGGGGGGTATGGAGCACAAAAATAAGGGAGCAACTACACCCTAGGCAATTTGGAATGCAAGGAATGCGTTGGTATGGAAAGGAGAAGTTATGTAAGTTGAAACAATCATGTGGACGACCAGAGCCTAGCTGTAAAACTAGATAATAGCAGAGTATGCGCGAGCCGCCATAACATTGAGCGCAACTAGGTGCCAAAAAGTGTATGGTGTTTACTACCACCGGGATCCTTGAATGCAATGTAGATGTTGTGTTATTCCTAGGGCGTGGTGAGGTGGATTTCAACACGATGGTGCTGAATAAAGCAGGGGAGTTTGTGGCAATCTACAAAGGTTTACTCTGATGCCCACAAAGCACTTATCACTCTAAAACCATAGCATGCAAGGATGCATTGTCTTGACTCAAGAACCAAGGATATATGGATATGGTGCTAGAAATAGATTGTCTTCATGTAGTCCAAAGCATCAACTCAAAGCATGTCAATTATTCTTATGTCAATAAAATTATTAGTGATTCTCATTTAAAAAAGTAGTAGTCAAGCATATGTTAGACCCCACGCTTTGCTACAAACTCTCAGCCTGATTTGGTTCAATGGTCAGATTTACCAACTTTATGTTGTCTTCGTTCGTTGATGCAATTTGATCAGCTTTTGGCACTGCCTGTTAGCTAACTGATAAATGATTGGATTAATTAGAGGATATAACTTGTTGATAGCATTAGCTGATTGTAAAAAAGTATTTGTCAAATTAGCTGTTAGCTAATAGCTGTTTGATATAATTTCTTTTCTAAAAAAGCTAATTGAAAAAGTTATTTGGAATGGCTTTTTAAATTTTAACATTTTAGAGTTACAAAAAAACTAATTAACCAAGAGACTTACATAGATTTTTTAACTAAATCAAACAATTAATAGTGAATTAAACTAAATAATCATGAGAATATAAGGAAAACTTATGTGAATTAAAATAAATAATCAATAAAACAAGGGGCAATTAGAGCCACTACTACAGAAAACAGCTTTAACGTCACTATTTTAACGTCGGATTTTCAAAAATTCGACGTTAAATATTTAAAATTATTTTTTATTTTTTTAAAAATACATATGACGTCGGTTATATTAAATAACCGACGTCATATATTATCGTAATTTAAAAAAAAATAAAAATATCTACGACGTCGGATATTTTCAAATAGCCGATGTCGTAAGTTACCCTAAAAAAAAATCGATATTAATATATTATACGACGTCGGCTAGTTACGTAGCCGACATCGTATATATATATTTTTTTTTTAATTTAAAGAGGTTACGACGTCGGCTACTATAATATAGTTGACGTCGTAACGTGAATTAAAAAAAATTAAAAAATATATCACGTCGGCTACTTAACTAGCCGACGTCGTATAGTTTCAACACAAAAGCCCTAATTAAGCTAAGATCTGATTGAGCCGCCGATCTCACCACCCAAAACAAAAAAAAAAAAAAAAAACAAAAACAAAAAACGCTCAGATCCTCAGCCACTCCTCCGATCCTCAGCCGCCGATCTCACCACCAATCGTCCATGCCCGCCGCCGCCGATCCTCACCACCATTCCTCCACGTCCGCCGCCGCTGATCCTCTCCGACGCCGCCGCTACAGATCCGAAGCCGCTCACCGCCGCTCCTTCTCGCCTCCGCGGACGACGCCGCTCCTCCACGTCCCCCGGACGACAACGCTCCTCCACGTCCCAGCGGACGAAGCCGCTCCTCCACGTCGCCGGACAAAGCCGCTCCTCCACGTCGCCGAACGACGCCGCTCCTCCACATCCCAGCGGACGAAGCCGCTCCTCCACGTCGCCGGACGACGCTGGCCGCCACAGTCCTCCTCCTCCACCCCCGCCGGTAAGTAGCGATTTTTTTTTTAATTTTAATTTTAATTTTAATTTTTTTTTTTTTTTTTGTTTCCCATCTACTTCTGTGATGTATGCATAATTTAATTATTGATATGCCAAGCAATGTGTTGTGGTGTTTATCATACTCCTTTGCTATTGTGTTATAAATATGACTTGACAAATATGTTAGTTGTATTTTGTGATCTATAGCAAGGTCTTTAACAACAGTATTAGGATTTGAGCTTCCTTGCCTTGTGCTTGGTTTAAAAAATAAATGTTTCAAGATGCGAGCAATTACAAATAATTTGGGAATAGATTGATGGACATGCCCCAACATACTAAACTGCATACACATTTGATAATAAAACTAAACTAATTGGATAACCGAATCATGTTATAAATGTTAAATTCCCAAACTGAATAGTAACATTTCTGCTTTGTCAAAAAAGAAAATGAAAATTATGTAGTTATGATTTATGTTTTCTTTTGTCATACAAAATAAATTAGATTTGAGCTTTTGTATCTGACATTGGCATATTTTTGAGAATTTTAACAAATCACAAAGGAATCATTGGATATGGTGTTATATAATTAGAAAGTTTCAATGAATAATTGCAGTAGTTGATTTTGGCCATAAACAGGTAGAAATCAAATGTGTTCAGTACTAGTATACGAGTTTTTGTTTCATCTATTATTTTGGAAAAGTATGTACATATTTGGGGGATTTCCCACTTGAAACTATTAACAATTGGAATTCCTTAATGATATTTTAAGTAAATTGAAGACACATTTTAACCTAAATGATAATATTGGAAACTGAAAAGGAACTTAGGGTGTGTTTGGTTCAAACATTGGAATTGGAATCAAATATTTAGTAATGATAATGGGTTTTTAGTAAGAGATGTCTCTTTGTTTGGTAGTAAATAGGAATTAGAATCAAAATAAATAAATAACTAATTAATTAATTGATAACTAATTAATCAAATATAAATTAAAATGCTACTTGTTTGCGTCCATTAAATGCTACTTGTTTGGACTATGTAAATGCTAAAATTATTGTAGTTGTTGTAATAGTTATTATTATAGAAATTTGTTAAAATAGTGTTAACAAATGTTTAATTAGGGTTATTCTTATCTAGATTGGCTTGTACGTGATGGATTAAAGTTGGATGATAGCTAATCGATTTAGTATGGAATACGAAGATGGAGTTAGAAATTTTTTAGACTTTGCAAAGAGTAACCTTCCGAATAGTAATAACAGGTGGTTGTGTCCTTGTAAGAAATGTTGTAATCAGAAAAAGTTAGGTGAAGAGGACATATATAATGATCTAATCGTTAATGGGATTAATCCATATTATACACAATGGATTTGGCACGGTGAACGCGATGTGTCTACGACATCTAATGTGTATGTTGACAATGAAGATAATGAGTCTGAAGATCGGTTGGATGAAATGTTTCGCGATGTTGGAGAAGAGTTTACCAATCGGTCAAATGAGTTAGATGAATTATTGAATGATTCAAAACAACCGTTATGGCCGGGGTGTAGTAAATATTCCCGATTATCTGCTATATTAAAATTATTCAACTTGAAAGCTGGGAATGGGTGGAGTGACAAGAGCTTTACTGCATTACTTGAAATAGTAAAGGACATGCTTCCAGATGGTAATGAACTTCCCAATAGTATGTATGGTGCCAAAAAGATTTTGTTTCCAATGGGTATGGGATATACAAAGATACATGCTTGCCCTAACGATTGCATATTGTTTAGGAATGATTACAAAGATTTGCATGCATATCCAATATGTGGGGCATCTCGTTATAAAACAAGCGAGAATGTTGTTGGTAAAGTACGTTTGAAAAGGCCACCAGCTAAAGTTTTGTGGTATCTCCCAATTCTTCTAATATTTCTATATATTTTAATAATTTTTCTTTCTAAACAGGCGTATGGATTCCACATATGATGGTGGTACTACAGAAGGTACTCATAGTACTCAAAGTAGTACTACTAAGAAGAGGGGTGCCACTCGTATGCAAAAAATTATTAAGCAACGTAATTTTAGGAAACTACAAATTGAGCTTGATGGATTTGAGCCTGTGTATGGGAAAGCTGGCACTGAATTTAAAAGTTATGTTGGATTAGTGGGACGAATCAATACTCCTATCACAATAAAAGAATGGTTGGATGTCCCAGAAGATACTAAAGCTACTGTTTGGAAAGAAATCCGGGTAAGCTAGATTTAGATTTATTCAAAATGTTAATATAATTACATTTCTTACTAATAAATAATGTTGTTTTGTAGAGTACTTATGATATTCCCGACACCATTGATATGAAGAGACATTGGTTAAGCTATGTGAATGACCGGTGGACAATGTTGCAAAACACGCTAGGTGCCCCCTAGGCGCCAAGGGGGCGCCTAGCGCCTAGGGCGCCTAGGCGCCGATTTTTTATTTTTTTTTTTATTTTTTTTAATTAAAAATAAATTTTAAAATTTAAAATTTTTAAAATTTAGTAATAAAACATAAGGTTTCTATAGTTATTTCTTAGAAATTATTTACGAAAGTGGTTGTAAAAGTGTTCAAAAGATTTTTTTTTTAAAACACATACGACGTCGGCTTATAGGCTATTAGCCGACGTCGTATCATTATTTCTTAATTTTAAAATACATACGACGTCGTTTATTTTCTTACAACGTCGCTTTAGTCAACGTCGTACGTTAGCCGACGTTAAATGGGGTCATTTAGCCGAAGTTAAAGCTATTTTCTGTAGTAGTGACTAGCCCTAAATAAAGTGTCATAGCCTAAAAACAACAAGGGTTTCTTAAACATTAAAAAAATAAAAAATAAAAAATCTCCTCTATCTCCCCTTGTCTAAGGGATGATCGGAGCTTTGATGCCTTAGGAATAAATAAATGTCATGAGTTGTAGGAATTATAGCCTTGAAGGAATAGAATGAGATTTGTATATTTGACATGTTATGGGACGGGTTTAACAACTTCTAAACTTTGAATCCAAGTAAAACTTGGAAAGCTTCTTGGAGGGAATATTTCCCTGGACTCATTGACATGCCAAGAAATCAGGAATGTACTTTAAAAGCAAGCTAGTTAACCACAGATCAAAACCTAATAATACTCTATTTCCAGATGCATCCATCAATTCCCATCAAAAGGAATGTATTCCTGCACGCCACCTTCTGCCAATAAAATTAACACATGCCCATTTTCCTTAAGCCTTTGATCAATATATTCCGCAAATTTTTCTGTGGATCATGGTCCACACAATTGTGTGCACCATGAATACAAAGTGCATTTTTAATATACTAAAAGTACATTATTTGTCATGTGTTGCTTTTAGCGTCACTTGTTGACATTTGTGGAAATGGAGGAATAACTTTGTCTTCAATAATGAAACTGTCCACTTAAACGCCAAAATTCAGAAAATCCGTGCTTACAGTAGGGATATTCATGTTGCACTCAACCGCAAATCTGTTTTAAATGTTCGAACGAGGGATCAACATAGACCGATTATGTGCTGGAAAATGCGTGAAGAAGGAACAATCGCTGTGAATGTTGATGGAAGCAGCAAAACTGTGAGTCTTGAAGCTGGTTGCGGTGGAGTTTTGAGAAATCACAAAGGCGAATGGATTGCGGGCTTTCAGCGCAGCCTCGGAAAATGTTCTGCTGATGTTGCTGAGGCTTGGGCGATTCTTACTGGTCTTAAAGTGGCCTGGGGAATGAACTTTACCAAGGTGACTATTCAAAGCGACTCAACCAATATTGTCAACTGGATCAATGATCCGCTTTTTGTTGCCAATCGTGGAGGAACTCTCAACAACCTCATTTTTTAATGCAAATCTTGGTTGAAGAAGGATTTGGAGTGCCAACTGCTTTCACATTTTGAGAGAACAAAATCAAGTTGCGGATTGGCTTGCGAAGAACTCTTGTTTTCACCCCAATTTTGCCCTGTTTTTTTTTTTTTTTTTTTGAGTAAATCCTCTATAGCCTCCCTTAATAAAAAGCAATGATTTTAGCACTAAATAGGAGCTAAGAATAGAGACTAATTATAAAAATAATTGACAGTTATGTTAACATTACACCTATGCCAAAAAGATTAGACTTTAGGACAATAAATGCATTGTTTTATTATTCATTCCTAACATGAAGAGAGATGTCTTTAAATAGCATTCTTTCAATGTATCAACAAATGAAAACATCTTATTTCCCAGATAACAATCTGTTATGTGCTCCCGTCAGGCGCAATAAAACATAAGGGAAAAAAGAACAAAGAATAATAGTTGGAAAAAGAAGAAGAAAATACTGGGTTTGCTTGACACCCAAAACTCCCTTAGATCCTTTTTGGGATTGAATTTCTGCCTCCTTTCATTGAAATTAGTTACCCTTTTTATAGGGTAAAATACAACTCATAGAATGGCTAAAATCCAACAAATAAACTATATAAGCTAAGTAATCTGCTAAAATATTCCAACTTACTTCCAAATAATTAAACTACCTAAACTAATTCGAAGACTAAGAGTAATATGGAGTACGTTAAATAATTATTTAGTAATTCCTTAATATCTAAACTATGTAATATAATTATAATAAAATAAGACTTCCTAAACAATCATGGCTTCGTCATGTATCACAATCCCCCAACAAATGATGGATAACCCTGTATTATAAGCCCTTCTCTTCCAGAATAAAAAACAATTAAAGAGATACCCATAGAAATAAATAAATAAATTGATTAATAAGGTATAATAGGACATAAGAATGCATATATGACTTTGGCCTTTAGTCTAGTGTTCAAAAAGAAATAAACTTACAGGACTATGTTTATGACCTTAAAAGTGCTTCCACATTAGCCAACCTGAACCCCAAGCACATCATCGACTCCTTACATATATTTTAAGCCACATACTATCTCACGGATAACAGTATTGATTCCTGGGCAAAGACCACATGTTACAATACAAGCATGCACTTCTTCAGTGCATTAGACCCATGCTAATCTGATTTTATTTCAATACTATAACAGTTTAATGTAATGAAATAGTAAAAACCTTTTTCTCTAGGCCCTGCACCTCTAAAATGTATACCCCTCGAACTGCCTCTCTGAACAACAATCTGAAGAAAAAAGATGGCAATCATCAAACTGAATTTATAAAGTAAAAGATCAATCAAACACATGCAATAATTGAAAGTGCATACATCTTGAGCTACGTCTTCCGGGCTGACAATGGTTTTCCTGGAACAATAAAGATGATATAGAGCTATTAAGCAATGAATTTAGTATTACCAACAGGCATATGCATCCTTACATAATACAGTTACCTTGGAGCTTCAGAGAAGCTTACTTGACTATCACATATGCCGAGGCCATTTTCAAGGGATTTGTATAGGTCTGAAATGGAAATGTATAAATTAACATGAATTTTTTAGGTTACCATTAAATTTATCATAAAATTATAAATATATAAAGGATATTAACAAACTATCAAATCTCAAGAAATTGAAAAGTAACTTTGCAATAAAAGTTCACCAACATAAATTTAAAAAGAAGCATGATATTTAGAAGATAACGCTATTTGCCCTTCCTAATTTTACCTCCTCCTGACACAATAATAAAACTCCGTACCTCCTGACATGAAAATAAAACTTTGTAAATTGACCTACCTCACCTTGCATAAAAAAAAAAAACTACTCATTAATCAAATATTAAAAGAACCAACCACATATTGCCACTAAAATTAAGAAGAAAATGTAACATCACTCTATTCAAAAATACCTTGACACTAGTTCTGCAATGTTAATAGATTTTTCCTTGCATCTGATGTTGTTATTACTAGGTGTTATTGGTAACACTCAAGAAAGTAAAAATTTCAATGCAGCATATAGCTTGAGAGTTGAGAATTTCAAAATTCAAATTCAATTGTTGATATGTTGGTAAAGAAGACATGTTTGCATGGTTTCAATTCTACTGCATATTTATGTGCTTTAGAAAGCTACAGAACATAAAAATACAACAGAGCTTACAGAACATAAAAATCATTTGTTGAAGGGAACAAAATATAGTATTCTTATATTAATTTAATGAAACAAATTCTTTCAAATCATAAAGGAATTAAGCTTCTGCATCACAACATGTTAGCTTCCAGACGGTTGCTACCCCAACGGCGCCTACGAGCTCTCCTCTTCCTTCCATCAGTTTTTGCCTTAACTTTCTCCTTCAAGTCCCTTTCTCCGCGTCGTTTATACATCTTGAAAGTTATTTGTCGCTCTTCAGCCATTTTCCTAACCTTCTCTGTAATCTCCGCTGCAATCTGTCTATTATACAACTTTCTTAGACCGCGCATGAGCTTGGCAAATGTGTCTGGCTGAGGCATCACACCAGCATCCATCATATCCAAACAGTATGAGCATGCTTCCTTCACATGCCCTTTAGAGAAAAGTGCATGAATCCAAATTGTCCATGCATATACATTAAGCTCACAACCTTTAGTCACAATGCAACTCCACACACTTTTGCTCATTTCAAGCTTTTCTTCTCTTAGTAGAGAATTTAGTAAGTCTTTCAAAGTACCATATTGAGGAACTGATAGAAGACCTCTTCCAATCATTTCTTTAAAGAAATCACAAGCTTCAACTAGACGCCTCTGCTCAATAAAACCATTAATCATAATGACAAAGGTGTCAACCCCTGGACTTAACCCATTTGCTTCTATTTCATTCCAGACTCGCATACCTTCGTCAATTTCTCCCAATTTGCATGCCAACCGAATTACAGTGTTGTAGATGCTGAGATCAGGGAAAATAGCTATCTTCTGCATCTCCTTAATAAGTTCCATGCACTCCTCCAACTCTTCATTCTTCTCATGCGCAAGCATGACGTGCAAATAAGTAGTCTGATTAGGCATATACCCCTTCTGTATCATCCTATCCAGAAGCTCATAGCCTTGATCAGTCTTCCCCAACTTACAGAACCCACTTATCAAAGTGGTGTATGTCACAACATCAGCCCCAGTGCCACTTCTCTCCATATCCATGAATACCCTCATAGCTTCCTCCATCTTTGCTTGTGAACAAAGTGCTTGAATTACAATTGTGAAGGAAGTCGCATTGGGATAGCAAGATTTCCTTCTCATCTCCTGCAAAAGATCAAATGCATGAGCCATTTTTCCAGCCACAGCATACCCATTAAGCAAATTATTATAGACCACAATATCAGGTTCAAAACCAGCCTCCCTCATTCTCACCAACACAACTTTCGCCTCCATAAGCTTCCCTTCTTTGCACCAGCCATATAACAATGATGTGAATTGCTTAATTGTAGGCTTAAACCTAAATTTCATTTCCTCAAACAATGTAGATGCCTCTTTTACACTGCCATTCTTGCACAAAGCATCCAACAAACATCCAAATACATACTCATCTGGTTCACAACCATATTTGGGCATCTCATCCAAAACTTCAATAGCTTTCTTCACCATTCTAGTTGAGGCAAATCTCCGCATTAAAATCACAAACACCTCAGGGGATAATAATTGAGGACTTTCTTTTCTCATCTCCTCAATAAGAGCCCAAACAGCTCCAAACTGCCTCATTTTTCCTAAAATCTTGATCATAGCTTTGTACACATCATAGCTATACCTATATCCAGGTTGCTTCGAAGCCCACACAAAGAATCTGTATCCCAAGTTCCCAGCATCACCACAACGGTTCAATACACGTTCTGTCAATCCTGACCGCACAATAACACCAGACTGTTGCAAAGCAAGTTCTAATTTTGGAACCCTAGAGTGAAACTTCTTCAAAATTCTATATACCTTCTCAACATCAGTGGTGAATTCATCTTTATTCTGATCATTTGCCAACTCTTCTGGTTCAGTTTTGAGGTGGATGAGGCCAGGTCCCTTCCTCAGTTCATTGTGCATACTTGGGGACTCATTACAAAAATTTGGTTTATGAGTTTGTAGTGGCTCGTTGAGTTTTGATAAGTAGGTGCAGAAAAACTGAGTCTTTGTCAATTTATAGAATGGGGTTGTGGGAGCTTTTGAATTGAACAATAAGGGAGATCCTTTTTTGTAAAGAAGCATTGTTCTCTTTGAAGGAACCCTTGGCATTTTCTTTTCCACTCTCGGAGCAGAGGAGATTTACAAAGCATGGTCCTCACTGTATAAAATCACTTCCTATGTTGGTTCTTGTCATTACTAGTAGGGGTGCCTGTGAAGGCCCAGCCAAATCAAATTTATTACTTCTGTATTTCCTATTTTCCTACAAGAGTAACTTCCATGCATTCCTTGCAAAGTAAAAAGAAGGATATCAATGACTGAATTAGGTTGAAAGAAAGTCCCTTGATTTAATTGTTTCGAGAGCTGTCAAAGACACAAATTTTGATTCAATAAATTCACGCACAAATTTTCATCACATCCAAACATCATATAGTCTCCATCATTATCTGTATAAAGTATAAACCATTTCAATGCCTTTATAATCCTAAATTTGGATTCCAAGACATTCTAACATAAAGAAATATACACAAACAAATACACAATTGTCAAAATTTGTGTGCATTTACCAGTGAAACATACCACCAACATAAATCCCTGTAACAAAAGTGTCTTGAGGTTGTTTAGTATCGCTTCTAGTATGGGAAAATCTACGAGAGCAAAATATGTGATAGTGAGTCTAGCAACAAGTTCTTCCCATGAAAAAAGGTGATATTTTGTGCCACAGATTATAGTAGTCAAATTGTTTTTGTCAATAAGATATAAAATCAATATATACACATTCACTGTTAATGAATATGAGATATAAAAAAGTTCACCATCAAAAAATAACAAAATAACTTTCAGAAGTTAATATGAATGAAGTAGTTAACACTCAAGTGGGAATAAAAATCTCAAGTGGTATATAAACATTAGTTAGTTCATATACTTTTGAGACTAAATAGTATAAAAATATTAGAGCATGTTTATTTTACTAAACCATATCCAGTAAGCATTCTTAAGTACGGTAGAATTAAAAATTAAAATTGCATACTAAAAATAGCATGCTATTTATTAAATTGTCGTTTTGATTTTAACTTAAATTGTGGTTTAAAAAAAAAAAAAAAAAAAAAAACTCTTAAGCAGTTTATAAACAGTAATTAAATATATTATGTTCTTAACATAATATATATTTATATAAACAGAAAACAGTATAAAATTAAGCTTAACATAATATATTTATATAAACAGTATACACAGAAAACAGTATAAAATTAAACATGATATAAACAGTAATTACAATATAAATGTATGTATAAACATTAAAATCTATATAAACAATATAAATAATTAAATATGTATGACTATAGTATATATACATACAAGAGGGGCGACCAGCGAGAGTCCGAGAGTTCTTTGACCGGAGTGACCGAGAGTCCGACTGTCCGGGAGGGGCGACCAGTGACTCAGCGAGACCGTTGATCGGCGATCTGAATTAGAAATTTAGAAGACTGCATAGGTTTTTTTTTTTTTTTTTTGGAAAATAAGACTGCATAGGTTATAGTTAGATTTTATATAAAAGGGGGTGTTTGGTTGGTGGCTGATCAGCCAATTTTTGGCTGATTTGACCATTTTCAGCTGTTTGACTTAGTCAATCAGCTGAAATGAGTGTTTAGTTAGTGGCTTTTTCCCTCAGCTGATTCATCCCAATAAGCTGATTTTAGAAAAGCTGGGTGTAGCAGCGTTTTGGGATAGCTGGTTGCAATTAATTTTTGAAAGACAAATTTACCCATCAAATCTTCTTCTTCTCTCCCCTTCTCCCTCTCTCACTGGCAGCCATGGACAACACTCAATAATACACATCTAAACTGAGTAAACTCACAAATTAATAGTAAATAACAAATGGAAAAAACTATCAACTTGAAAGTCTTCATCCTCAAAATTCATCACACAACAAATACAGAAACTATATTTTTTTAATTCACAAATTAAAAGTAAAAAAAAAAAAAAAAAAAAACAAAAACAAAAACAAAAAAAAAAAATACAATGAAAAAAACGAACCCAAATCGATCATCTTCATCCTTGCTGCCATTGATTCTCGCCCTTCTTCTTCTCCATTGCTTCTTGCCTCTGATTCTCGCTCATTTTTTTCTCCAGTGCTTCTCGCTATTTCTTCGGCTTCTTGGCGTCGATTTGGGGCAGAGGGTAGGGATTTGATTTGGGATGTGGGGTTTGGCATTTAAGTTGAGAAATACGGGTGGGTAGTTTTGGCATAATAATAATAATAATAATAATAATAATAATAATAATAATAATAATAATAATAACAACAATAATAACAATAATAACAATAATAATAATAACAATATAATAATAATAATAATAATAATAATAATAATAATAATAATAATAATCTATACTATCTATACTATATCTATCTATCTATACTATATATCTATACTCTATACTATATATAATAACAAAATTCTAAAATTTTAACTTCTCGCCCAATTCTTAAAAAATCTCTCTTCCTAATAAAATATATTGATTTCTACTTTCTCATTCGTATAATAATTCTGCGTTAAGATTCTATTATAATATTATAAAATAGTGTAATACAATTCCTATTGTAATCAATCAATCTATCTATCTATCTATCTATACTCTATATATACTATATACTATATATAATAACAAAATCCTGAAATTTTAACTTCCCGCCCAATTCCTAAAAAACTCTCTTCCTAATAGAATATATTGATTTCTACTTTTCCATTCGTACAATAATTCTGCGTTAAAATTCTATTCTAATATTATAAAATAGTGTAATACAATTCCTATTGTAATCAATCAATCTATACTATATCTATCTATCTATACTATATATATATATATATATATATATATATATATATATATATATATATATATATATATAATAACAAAATCCTGAAATTTTAACTTCCCGCTCAATTCCTAAAAAATCTCTCTTTCTAATAGAATATATTGATTTCTACTTTCCCATTCGTACAATAATTCTGCGTTAAAATTCTATTCTAATATTATAAAATAGTGTAATACAATTCATATTCTAATCTATATTTATACTATATATTAGTGTTGCAAAAATCGTGCCGCTGGCCGCGGCGATGAAGGCCGGAATCGGCCTCTTCCGCGGCCACCTCGCCGGGTGAACCGGCGATTAATTTTTTATTTTTTTAAGTTGTAATGTGTCAAAACTTCAGCAGGGCATAACTTTTGACTCGATTGTCCGTTTTGGACAAATGTTTTTTTGAAATCGCGTATTTTTTTTAGATCTATCCACCGCAAACCGCCGTAGGCGATTTGGCCCACCAATTTCTAAAAAAAAATGTTTTATTAAATAGTTTCTAAGAAAAAATTATGAGAACATTATATTTTATTAATGAATTTTTTATTAAAAAATTGTCCCGTGCATTATTTAATAATCTTTCTTTATAATTGATCAAATTATTTAATTATGGTAAATTAGAGAATAATTAATGATGGTAATAGAAATCCTAAAAGAATATAGAATTGAAGAATATTTAATTATTGTTATATTATTATTGTGCCTCACGGCCATTATATACTAACAGAAATTGAAAAGAAACTAATAATAATAATAATAATAATAATAATAATAATATAAGTGGTAATAATAATATCTAAAAGTAATTAAGTGTTAATAATAATAGTAAGAATATTAACTTAAGAATTATAACATAGAATAAATCGTAATAATTAATAACTATAGTCTAAGATTAAATTTGGAATTGTCAGGAAAGATAAGCGATCTCTGGTGAAATTAACTCTCAAATAATTATATATCGATTTAAATATTCTTAATATATTACAATAATTTCATTCCGTGCATCGCACGGGTGAAAATACTAGTAATAATAATAATGTTTGTGGGTTTATTAATTTATTCATTTAATAATAATAAATAATAATAATAGTAATAAATTTATTTAATAATAAATAGTAATAGTAATATATTCATACCCTTAAAGATCATTTTACTTACAATCAGCTAAAAGTGAACAGCTAATTTACCAAATACTTTTTTATAATCAGCTAATATAATCAATTGGTCAAACCAGTTAATACAATCAGCTATCAAATACCAGCTAAACCAATCAGCTATCAGCTATCAGCTATAAGTCATTTACCAAATACCCCCATAATATTTTATTATATTACAAAAGACCTTGTGATCGAGTTGCATAGCTGTGACCCTCAAATTAGAGTTTTCAGGTTTGAATTCCAGTGTAGGGGCTTGAGTATGTATGAACAGTTAATACATTGTAATAGAGTCAATAGTATTCAAAAAAAAAAAATTAGTAATAAAGGTCAAATAGACACTTCAAGCATATGTCAAAGTACAATTAACCCCTTAAACTAACAAAAACTCCAATTAGACCCCTTATCTTTTCATTTTTATGCAATTAAGTTAATTAGCAGGTCACATCTAAGTTACAGGTAAATTTCATTTTTTTAATTTTAAAAAAGAATTAAAAAATATTTTTAATTCAAATAATTTAATAAAGGAATAAGGGTCAAATTAGTCACTGAACGTAACGCGAAAGTGCAATTGGACCACTGAACTAAAAAAAAAAAAAAGAAAAAAAAAAGTGCAATTACTCCCATCAACCCTCCAAATGCATTCAATTTCACTGGGTAGCCGATTTCCACCCTTTCCTTCCGGTTTCTTGTTGACCTGAATGATTACATGGCAATTTGTTTTCTTTTCCTTTCTTTGCCTTTGTTTTCCTTTCTTCCAGCGTGTCCATTTCTCCTCTTCTCTTCATCCCCGGTCTATAGATTTCAAGCTCTTATCTCTGTCGTTATTCTGCTGCTTTCTTTTCCAACGATGTGCATCTTTTAGATCCAAAGCTCCGTTTCTTCGATTTGTGCAGTACTCTTTGTAAGCCTCCTCACTCAAAATCATATTAACATCAAACGGAGGATAAAGACCATAAGAATCGAATAGAAATTCATTCATTTTGGCAGTCTAAGCTCATCTACGTTTAGGGCAATACGTTTCTCAAGCAGCAAGTGCTTTTTCTAGGTGGGTTTCACGTCGGCTTTAGAGTTCGTACAGAGTATGGGCGTGGGGCGGCGTGGTTTCTTCTCCGATGGCCCTCAAGGTGGTTTTCGACTTCGGCTTTAGAGACCGATCTTTGATGCATGGGGGTTTCTCGGCGCCCTCTATCAAGTACACAGTGAAGCAGACTTCTCCGGCCGTCATCATGCATTGTGCGAATGCGGCGACCTCTGGTGATGTTCCGACAAACCAGCAACAGCAACGCCGAACGACGGCAGCAACAAGGAGATCCGGCGACCTCTGGTCTTCCCACCAACAGTCCAGACAGGTACATTAACGTCTCCATGATCTCCTAAATTACCTCAACAACAAACCCATCAACATCATCTCCATTCTCCGCCATACTTCTCCAAGACCCAAATGCAAAAACCCCAATTCTTGGTTCTATCAAACCCAGAGATTTCAAAACCCAAAAATGTAGAGGAAAGTACAACTATAACGCAGGGAGCGTGAGATCTTTAGGGAGGTTTGCATATTTCTGGTTTCTGATTGAAGGCTTTGAGGATTCCGATTTGTTTCTTACACGCAGGAAGAAAGAAGTATAAAAGAAAAAAAAAAATTGCCAGGTAATGTCAACAAGTTACCGGAAGGAATGGGTGGAAACCGGCTACCTGGTGAAATTGAATGCATTTGGAGGGTTGAGGGGAGTAATTGCACTTTTTTTTTTTTAGTTCAGTGGTCCAATTGCACTTTCGTGTTACGTTCAGTGGCCAATTTGACCCTTATTCCTTTAATAAATTAAATAATAATAAAAAAAAAGGCCACCACTTGGCTTCTCCGCCCAGTTGGACGAATAAGCAGGCCATGACTTCTTCGTCCAGTTGGATGGAGAAGAAGGCCACCAAGCCAGTTTTTTTTTTTTTTTTTTTTTTTTTTTTTTTTTTTTTTGTACTTTTGTTTTAAAAAATAATCAATTTTACCTGCTATTACCTTATGTTTACCTGCAAATTGAGCTAATTGCAAAAATTTAAGAAGTTATGGACTTAATTGCATACACGTAAAGAGATGAAGGGCCTAATTGGAGCTTTTGTTAGTTCATGGGGCTAATTGCACTTTAGCTTATAGTTGAATGGCCTATTTGACATTTATCCCAAAAAATTATAATATTATATATATATATACACCGTGTATTTTCACATGTGCGATGCACAGAATGAATTTGTTATCTTCTTCTTTTTTATATTTATTTCTACTATCTACTATATCTACTATACTAATAAGAGCCCAAGAGAGTTAGGCCTATAATGGGTAGAAAAAATGGCGGTCACAGATTTTAATCAAATGAATGGCTCAGATTGATTAAAAGATTGATCAGATTTAAATTTTACACTAAAATTTCCTAAAATAGCCACACACCATTACTAATTCCATTAAAATTTTAAGAATAGCCGTTAGTTCACCGCTAACTTACTCATTGATTTCAATAAAAAAAAAAAGTCTTCGGTTCGAACCTCATCCCAATCAAAGTTGGCATAATTAGTACTCTATTTTACTCTTATTAAATTATATATAAATAATAATTTAGTAGTTACATCTATCTACTATACTAATAAGAGCCCAAGAGAGTTAGGCCCATAATGGGTAGAAAAAATGACGGTCACAGATTTTAATCAAATGAATGAGATTGATTAAAAATTGATCAGATTTAAATTTTACACTAAAATTTCCTAAAATACCCACACACCGTTACTAATTCCGTTAAAATTTTAAGAATAGCCGTTAGTTCACCGTTAACTTACTCATTGATTTCAATAAAAAAAAAATCTTAGGTTTGAACCTCATCCCAGTCAAAGTTGGCATAATTAGTACTCTATTTTACTCTTATTAATTTATATAAATATAAATAATAATTTAGTAGTTACAACAAAAAATAATACATATGCATTTCTTTAATTTAGAATTATGTGTCCTCAATGCCTTTATTCAAAAAAAAATTATTCATTATCAATAAATTAAATAAGAGAAATAATTTTATTAGTTATATTGTCTTTATTTTTCTTCAATATAAAAATTCTTTATATTCAAATTTATTAATTGATTATATTCGCTACATTGTCCTTACAATGTCTTTATTCAGTACAACAAAAAATAATACATATGCATTTCTTTAATTTAGAATTATGTGTCCTCAATGCCTTTATTCAAAAAAAAAATATTCATTATCAATAAATTAAATAAGAGAAATAATTTTATTAGTTATATTGTCTTTATTTTTCTTCAATATAAAAATTCTTTATATTCAAATTTATTAATTGATTATATTCGCTACATTGTCCTTACAATGTCTTTATTCAGTGAAAAAAATTATTAATTATCAATAAATTAATTAAAAGAAATATTTTCATTAGTTATATTGTCTTTATTTTTCTCAAATGTACAAATTTTTACATTCAAATTCATCAATTGATTATATTCACTACATTATCTATTATCTTTTTTGTGCACTATTTTTCTAATTAAATATCAAAGTTATAATACAAAATAATGCTATATATTTATTTACCAAGTATTTTATTAATACCATGAAAAAATTAAAAAAATATAATTAATAAAGCCAACCATATTAACTACTTGAGAGATTTTGTGACAAAGAGAATCTATCTACAAAATTTTCCCTCCAAAATATGAATGCATTTTGATAGAAACAAGATTAGCAAGTATGAATGCATTAATTGTGTGGGGAGATGTATTTATACATATATGTTTGAAGTTATTATGTGTATTTATATTTTATAAATTATACTTTATTATTATAACTCTCTCTCTCTCTCTCTCTCTCTCTCTATATATATATATATATATATATATATATATATATATATATATATATAATAAGTGTGAATGAAAGTTATACCCCTGATTTATGTCCGTTTTTTCCGTTAAGTTTTTTTGTACATTATGCTATAAAGGTTGTACATTAAAATATTTTGGACAAATATACCCCTACCGTTATAACTTCCGTTATCTTTTCCACTATTGTTACCATGCACATGCATCCACCATATATTTTCTTATCTTCTTCATTAATAATAATATATAAACATTAAATATTTGAGCTATGTGTTAATTATTAGATAAATATAAATATCAAATTTATAAAAATGATTTACATTATTATTATTATTTAGAATAATTTAAATATCTAAAATCTAAATAAATTTAAAATTTTAATATAATGTATTAATATTGGGCACCTATTTTTTGCGCATCGCGCATAAAATAAATAAATAAATAAATATATATATATATATATATATATATATATATATATATATATATATATATAAAAGCATAATGAAGTATGGAAAAAAGTTTATTGTGTTCAAATTTTTTGGTAAAGTTTTATATTTAATATAATTTGTGTATATACTCATTTAAACCTCAATTATAATTAATTTGACTCCATATATATAAAGAGGAGAAATTAGATATAAAATAAATATAGTTCTTATATAAACAATTTTTTTTTCAAATGAATAAGTTTTTGGTAGAGATTTTTGACAAATATTACCTGTCATTTTATTTACAAGTTTTATTTAAATATGTTAGTTATATAATTAAAGTATTTATTTTTAAATTCAAATTCCTTTCAAAAAAATTCAAATTCAAATAATAATACAAGTAACAATAAACTTTAAAATCAACATAATAATAGCATAATTGAATTTTTAAAAATATTAAATACTACATTGTATAGTTATACTTACATTTTTAATAAACTAATTATGAGTTCAAGAACTCAAGTACATTTTTTTTGTTTTCACAATCATTAGTTTCTTTGCTAATTCAGGGATGTTAAAAATTTAATTGGTAAATTTATTAAATTAATAATAATACGTGCATCGCATGGGACAATTACTAGTAATGTTTTTAGAGAGTTAATGGCACATGGGATCCTCTGAGTATAGTGGTTTTGCCATGTCTAGTCCCAAACTTTCAAATTGCAGTCGTTATATCATAGACCGCGGTGCACATACACCACGGTAAAAAACGGCGCCGTTTCTTTAAGTAAAGAAACGGCCCGCCGTTACCGTTAACGGAGTCCGCTTGTTTGGTGTATTAAACACCAACTGACACTACAGTATATCTAAACTGACACTGCAGTTATATTAAAATGATATTGTAGTTGTAGTGAAATGCAACTACAATGTATATAAAATGAAATTGAATAACATTTCACATATTTGAGTGTATATTGTACAATGAAGCTGTAATTATATCAAAATGATCATGTAGTTGTGTTTTAATGAAACTATAGTGTATATAAAATAAAATTAAATAACATTTTCACATATTTGAGTCTATAAATATCGAATGAAACTGTAGTTATATCAAAATGAAACTGTAGTTGTGTTGAACCGAAACTGCAATGTATACGAAATGAAACTGAATAACAGAGTTACTTTTTGCGGAAGGGTGCGGAACGACGAAAAACGAATGCCGTTTATTTTCATTTAACAAAACGACGTCGTTTTGATGTGCGGTGCACGATATTATTTGTCTTCAAATTGACCATCTATTGTCTTTCGACTTTCAAATTTAACCATTCATGGTCCATTAGGGTTTTTGGGCCCAGGGAGGTCTAACACAACCTTAGTTGGTGTATACACCTTTCAACAAATCTGCTAAAATAGAATCAGGGTAAAAGTAGTTGTAGAATAAAATTAAATAACATTTACCCTGATTCTATTTTAGCAGCTTCGTTGAAAGGTGTATCCACCAACTAAGGTTGTGTTGGACCTCCCTGGGCCCAAAAACCCTAAAACCAACACTGGCGCCGTCTGTGGGGATCGAAACAAAGAGTCGCGTGCTTTTCTGAGCAGGCGAGTGCACGAGACAAGCAAGGACATTGCAGAGAGATAAGAGCTTCACAGCATGTCGGAGGGAAGGAGCCAAGCGAATAACCGCAATAATGCTCCCGAAGTCGACCTGAGAGAGCAATTGACTCAGCGAAACGCCCAAAGCCAAGAGAATGAGTCGGCACCCTTGAACCGGCCGCCAGCCCTGATGCTATTCACCCCCGAACAAATCCTAGCCCTTGGGCGGGCTATCGCCGCAGAAAATCGGGGAATGGGAGAACGGTCGGCCTCGCGACCGCCGCCCCACAATCAGCAACCGCCCCAAAGTTCCAGGGAAGGCAGGCCGGGAGATCGACGAGCGGAAAGTGTGCCAGTACGATCAGTCCACTCCAGGCTCGGTCCGGATACTGCGCGCCGATCCGCGAGAGAACGAGTAGGAGAGAGAGAGAGCCCAGTCGCGTACCGGTGGGACCACAAAATCGAGAGGCTGTCCGAGAAAGAGCTCGTACTAGAAGAACTAGGACTCGAGCGCGACGGTCCGAAAGGCCTAGACGTAACAATGACCAACCGGCCGAATCAGAGGCCGGCGAAAGCACGGAATCCACCGGGAATAACACGCAAAATGACGAGGATGTGGCTCAACTGGCCCGAGAGCTGCGAAATCTGAAGGAGCAAATGGAAGGAAAGACCAAATCCCCTGGGCGAACGTTGCTCACGGCTTTGCCTTTTTCCTCCGAGATCATGTCTTATAAAGTACCCGGCGACTTCAAGTTCCCGGAACAGGCCACCTTTGACGGATCCTGCGATCCGCGAGAGCACCTTTTGAGTTATCAGGCTAAGATGCAGGTACTAGGGGTCCGGGACCCTGTCATGTGTCGCGCTTTTTTACTGACACTAAAAGGATCGACGCAAAGATAGTTGGTAGCTCTGCCCCCAGGATCGATACGCAACTTTAAAGAGCTAGTCGATCGCTTCATGAGCCACTACGCGGCCAACATCAAGCCTCAAAAGGATCTAACCCATCTGGGGGGACGTCCATCAAGAGGAGGGCGAATCCCTTAAAACATACTTGGCACGGTGGCAAAAGGAAATCTAGTCTATCGAGGAGGTCGAGGACCAGACCGCCCTCACCTTCTTCATCGAATCTTTACGGTCTGGGCAATTATATCGCGACCTACGTGACAACCAACCAGCCACCTACGCAGAAGCCATACATATGGCCAATAAAAGAGCTAACACGGAGCAGGCCATGAAGCACAAGCAACAGCGCGAGGTCGGAGGTTCCGCCAGCGGAAAAAGATCCCGCGCGGAGACTAAGGAAAGACGCCCGGAAGCGCCTAGCGACCTGAAGTCAGGCGCCCCTACGACAGACCCGCCATCCATCCCTATAGGACGACTCCTCAACATCCGGTGCACGAGGTACAAGCAGTCGCACTTCCTCCGCCTCCCCCAATTGAGGAGCGCGCGACGAACGAAGAAACATGTAAGATATCTAAATACTGTCGTTATCACAAATCCTACACTCACAGTACGGAAGAGTGCTACAACCTGAAGAAAATCATGGAGGGAATCATTCAGCAAGGGACCCCGCCTCCTAACCAGTGGCGGAGAAGGTCGGCGGCTCGGGAGGACGGTGACCCTGTAGTAGCAGCGGAAAATAGTCGCGGCAAACAGCCTGTGACCGAGGAAAACGAGGCCCAGTGGCGACAGAAGCCAGTCATTAACATGATTATCGGCGGACCAGAAGGAGGCGACTCGGCAAATACTAGAAAAGCTTGGGCCCGACAGTTGTATGTAGGGACAGTGTACGGGCGAGAGGAAGGTTCAAAGAAGATTTGCCAAGAGCCCATCACGTTCACCGACAAAGATCTGCCTACAGGAGAGACGCCGCATCGCGACACCCTAGTCATCGCGATGGATGTGAATGGGGTGGTCGTTCGACGGATCCTGGTGGATACTGGGAGTAGCATCAACGTGCTATACCTTGAAACCTTCACCAAGATGGGACTAAGCCGAGAACAATTGAATCCGGTCAAAACACCACTCGCTGGCTTCACGGGCGATTCGGTGGAAGCGGAAGGATCCATCACTCTCCCGGTAGAAATCGGCAGTTATCCCGACGTGCAGAAGTTGGACATGAAATTCATTGTGGTCGACTTGACCTGCTCGCATAACGCCATACTCGGACGGCCGGGACTAGAGGATTTGGGAGCATTGATCTCGATCGAGCACCTCTGCTTAAAGTTTCGCACACCAAGCGGGATAGGAACGGTACGTTGCGACAGGAGAGTCACCCGCGATTGCTACCTGCAAGCCTGCAGGGGCATGGGCAAGCGCGAGATGCAAGTCCATGAGATCACAGAAAGACCCCTGAAGAAGGCAATGATACCCCGCCCCGAGCCGGCCGTGGAGTTAGAAGAAATCGAGATCGACCCTGGGCAGCCGGAAAGGCGGGTTCGGATTGGCATCGGTTTGCCGGAGGAGATACGCGAGGAAATCATAAAAGTACTTCGAGAGAATCGGTTGGTCTTCGCTTGGGGGCCAGAGGATATGCCGGGAGTCAACCGGTCTATCATTTCTCACCGACTCGCCGTGGACCCCGACCACCGGCCGGTCGTACAGAAGAAGCGTTACTTGGCTAACGATAGGAGATAATTTGTGAAAAAAGAAGTAAACACACTGCTGGCCGCCGGTCATATCCGAGAAGCCAAATATCCAGAATGGTTGGCGAATGTGGTACTCGTACCAAAACCCCCGGCCTGGCGAATGTGCATGGACTATACCGACCTCAACAAGGCCTGTCCGAAGGATCCGTTTCCCCTACCTCGGATCGATCAACTAGTCGACGAGACGGCGGGGTCGGCCTTGCTGAGTTTTATGGACGCTTTCCGAGGATATCATCAGATCTTCATGCATCAAGCAGATGAGGAGAAGACCGCATTTCTAACGCTGAATGGAGTGTACTGTTACCGGGTCATGCCCTTCGGGCTCAAAAACGCGGGGGCTACATACACCCGGATGGTTTCCCGGCTGTTCCAAGATCTATTGGGAAAATCCATGGCGGCCTACGTGGACGACATGCTGGTTAAAAGTCGAGAAGAGACCAACCATGCGGGGGACCTGGCCGATTGCTTCCAGGTAATGCTTAAGTACAATCTCCAACTTAACCCAAAAAAGTGTGCCTTCGCAGTGCAAGGTGGAAAATTCTTAGGATACATGGTGACCAAGAGGGGCATTGAGCCTAACCCAGAGAAAGTGCAAGCCATCATGGACATGCAGCCTCCCAGCACCATTAAGGATTTGCAGCGGTTGACTAGTCGACTGGCTGCCCTCAGCCGCTTCCTGAGCAAAGCGGCGGATAAGACCATACCATTCTTTGAAGCCATGAAGAAGAAAGAGGGCTTTGTGTGGACGGCCGAATGCCAGCAGTCATTCAAACAGTTAAAGAAATATCTCTCTACCCAACCGGTGCTATCCACCCCTCAGGTCGGAGAACCGTTATTCTTATACTTGGCAGCCTCCCCTAGGGCGGTGAGCTCAGTACTTGTCCGAGAAGAAGAGCGTGCCCAGCACCCGGTGTATTACGTGAGCCGTTCTTTGAAAGCCGCAGAGGCGCGGTACACGCCCCTAGAAAAGATCGTCTGTGATACCCCAAAAATCCACATTCAATCCATGGATTAATTGAGTAATTAATCCTATTTTATTTGAAGAATTAATTCCTAAAATCCTGATTTTTAATACTCGAGGACTAGTATTTAACTAGTCAACTTCAAAGCTATGTTGTACCTTGAGCTTTGAGGGGAGTTCCCTTGTTCCTTACACTTTCTAAAGGTTAGTAAGGGTATCCTTGACTTTTCACCAAGAGTTAGTATTGTAACCTAACCTAGAAGACTTCTTCATTTCATTCCTTACATTTCCTAAAAATTAGCTCTACATTCTCTCTAGAAAGGTGAGTAGCTTATTCTCCAAGCTAAGTTGAGACCCTTGTCAAGATTCCAAGATTTGCTACCAAGATTCAACCTTTCACCTATTTGGGCATCTAGGAGGGTAAGATCTAAGTCTATCTTGTGTTTTTGGTTCCATCTTAGTTGTCTTTTTCTTAAAGGTAGGATCTTTATGATCTTTTGGTTTGATCTTGAAGTGGGTTTGGATAGTAAGCCTTGTAAGGAGCTTGTTGAGGTGTAAAGTGAAGTCTTTTGGTCTACAAGAGGTAACCCATGCTCTACAAAACCTATTTTGCTTACCTATATGTGATTTCTTGGATTCTACATGTGTTTTGCTATGAAATGTGAGGGTTTATGCATTTGTCTTGTGATATTGCATATCTAGAGCTTGTGTTTAGGGTTCCTTTGTGCCATTGCTTGGCATTTTCCATGGTTCAAGTCATTTTGTTTTATTGAGTGAGATTTGGCATGTTTTGGACTTGAATTTGTGTTTGGAGAAGAAAATCCCCGAAGGGATTTGTTGTGGTACAAGTGTGTACCCGCGGGCGGGGCACCACCCGCCGGCTTACCCGCGGGTACATGGCCTTGTGGGAAGGTGTTCCCGCGGGCGGAACCACGGGTGGGGCACTACCCGTGGGTACATGGTTGGTGTTGTGATGGGATTTGTTCCCCGTGATCCGTTTGACTCGGTATTTGGTCTTTTGACTTCCCGATGTTCTTTTGTGGAACTATTTGAGTGTCTTCTTGATGTTTCGTATGTCTATAACTATATGGTAGGATTCCATGTAGGTTTTGGTGTCGTGAATCGTGCTAAGTGTTCAACATTGTGTTTCGTTGAACCGAGAGGTGTCTTGTGTGTTCCTCGGAACTATCTTTGGTTTACCCGTTTGATAAGCATGCTAGTTTGGTGTTTAAATGCTAGCGTGTGTGTTGTTTGTACCTTCCGTTTGGTTGATGATAACTTGTGTTATTCATCGTTGTTGTTGTTGGGGCTGTGACCCATTCCTTGATTGAGTATGGTTGCATATCTTCGTTGTGATCCGTTGATTGATTCCTGTTGTGGTGTAATGCATGTGTGGCTTTACCTGGATTGCACGATTAGTGGTATGGGACACTAGTCACCAAGGTATTGCAGCGGTCCTCGTGGTGGCCGTGACGTGATTATGGAGTTGTGGCCTTTGTGTAAGGTTCACGTTTTATGGGGGATAACATGTGTTTATCCGGGCATGTGTTGCCGTGTACGGTACCTTGTGTACTATGAATTGGTGGTCTCGTTGGTGGTCGTTGGTGGGGGACGACGGTCCCGGGGGAATAAGGTTGGACTTGGTTGTACAGGGGTCCTGGAGGTAATGGTTGGAAGAAGATACAAGGTTGGGGGTAGCCATAAGGTTGGAACAGGGCATAAGGAAGGCATATCAACTCGTGATGGGTGATGTCACGAGGGCTTGTGTAGCCGTTGTTGTGAGTTCTCTTTCTTGTGACGTGTGTAGTCACAAGGGCATGTGTTGCCATCGGTCTTGTCTTTATCCTTTGTGTTGTGGTTATCCTTTGTGGTCTTGGGATGTGTTCCCGTGTTATCTTTGAGAGTGTTAAGTCTTGTGTTGACGATTACTCTTGGTTTTGTACTTATATACTTATGTATTCTGTTTCGAAAATGGCTTTATAACTTATATCTATCTATGTATGATATTTCACATGTATTGGTGGATTACCAGCATTATTCGCTGACCGGGCGTCATCCCATGTTTATCTTTGTGATCTTTCAGGTGATGTTTAGACGAGCGCGATGTCTAGTGCCTGGTAGTTTAGTGCCTTTCCCTTGTTTTTGGCCTGTGAGCCGATGTAGTGATAGACTTATGAATTTTGGGATAGTTGTGTACACAATGCAGATTTGACCGCCGTAGCGTTTATCATTGTTGGTAAACGTGGCATAACACCCCTGTTTGGATTTGCTTTTATCCAGTTACCTTTTTATCTTCCGCTGTGCTAGTGTTTTGTTGTGTTATCTGCATGTGTTAAGGCTGTTGTTTTAGCTTGTTTTAGAGGGGTGTTACATCGTCTATGCCCTGGTAATCACCGTGCGCAAGCTGGCACCTTACTTTCAAGCCCATACTGTCCGGGTGTTGACTGATCAACCCCTAGGAAGCGTATTGCGCAATCCTGCGTCATCGGGCCGACTTGTCAAATGGGGCGTAGAGTTAACTCAGTACGGAATCGAGTACCAGCCTCGCCCATCGATTAAGGGACAGGCCTTGGTCGATTTTCTGGTCGAGTGCACCGCCAGGGAAAGTGACGAAGGGGATACCTCGGAAGATAGTCTGGGTGAATGGTGGGAGATGCATGCAGATGGAGCAGCCAGTCGCCAACATTGTGGCGGCGGAATCATGCTAATTACACCGGAGGGATTGCGGCTTTACTACGCCTTAAGTTACCTGTTCCCAACGTCTAACAACGAGGCCGAGTATGAAGCCGTGCTAGGTGGCCTACGACTCGCCGAGACACTGGGCGTAAGACGCCTGCGGATCAAGACCGCCTCTCGACTAGTAGTCGGTCAGATATCCGGGACGTGCGAAGCTAAGAACACTCGGATGGCCCAGTATAGAGGAAAAGTGCTGGAATTGCTAAAAGGATTCGAAACGTACGAGATAGAGTATATTTCACGGGCGAATAATACAGAAGCCGACATATTATCCAAGATCGCCCTAGAAGGTGTGTCGGACCATCTCGTCAGGATCTGCCAAAAAGAAGAGCTAGTTCGACCCAGCATAGAAGAAACGACCTTAGAGGTTCAACAGGTGGCGGTCGAGGAATGGGATCGGGAGAAGAATCCCGAGATGTTCTGGATCGAAGACATCCGGCGATTCAAGGAGAAGGGGGAATTGCCGGAAGACCCAGGAGCCGCCGCAAGGATCCGCCGCAAAGCCCCGTCATTTGAGATCGTCGACGCACAGTTGTACAAACGGTCGTTCGAAGGCCCCCTCCTTAGATGTTTACTCAGGCCCGAGGCGGAGAAGATAATGGACGAGGCCCACCGCGGGATCTGTGCTGCCCATCAAGGTGCCCACAGTCTCACCCGGAAGTTGGTCGTCCAAGGATACTATTGGCCCACCATGATGAGAGACTGCATCGAATGGATAGCCAAGTGTGTGGTTTGCCAGGCATTCGCTCGAAAAGATACTCGGCCCGCCACCTTCTACACACCAGTCACCACGGCCATCCCGTTTGCAAAATGGGGAATCGACTTGCTGGGCCCACTACCAGTCGCCCCCGGGCGTTTAAAATTCTGTGTTGTAGCCATCGACTACTTCACTAAATGGGTCGAGGCCGAGCCGCTGGCCACCATTACCGAATACCAGTGTCGACGTTTCCTGTGGAAGAAGGTGATCTGTCGCTTTGGACTGCCTGAGCATATAGTTAGTGACAACGGCCGACAGTTTGACTGCCAGTCCTTCGCCGACTTCTGTCGTCGACATAGTATACATCACACCAAGGTGTACGTCGCCTACCCTCAAGCCAACGAGCAGGTCGAGAATGTGAATCGAACGATAGTAGACAGAATTTGGAAGAAGCTAGAAGACGTCGAAGGAAATTGGGCAGATGAGCTCGACCGAGTACTGTGGGCCTATGGTACCACACAGAGACAGGCGGCTGGTAAAAGCCCGTTTTCCTTAGCGTATGGCTTTGAAGAAAAAGTTCCAATAGAAGTCGTTGAGCTCACCCACCGAGTTCGCAACTATTCGGATGGAGGGAACGAAGAAAGCCTCAGGATTGAGAAGAACTTCTTGGAGGAACGGAGAGAGGTCGCGTATGCTTGAATGGTGGAATATCAGCAGACCGTAAAAAGATATCGGGATCGGAGGATTCGCCCGCGGACCTTTCAGGTCGGCAACCTCGTGTTACGAGACCGGCAGGCAAGCCAACCCATGGAAGGCGGAAAGTTCGCGGTTAAGTGGGAAGGACCTTATCGCATTGCCGCAGTGGTTCAAGCCGGCACATATAAGCTGGAGACACTGGAAGGGAAGCTTGTCGACCGGATCTGGAATGTGATCCACTTAAAGAAATTCTATTCGTAAGTTCGAAGCTTTAAAAGTTTAGCCTATGTATCCACATGAAGTTTAAGTCTTGAATAAAAGCATTATCATCCTTCACACCCCAGTGGCCGCGACGAGAAAAAGAGAAAGGAAACAAGGGCCCAGACCCTTAGTCGTTTCCAAGGAAAAGCCAGAGGAGTCGCCTCGACTGAGGGACTCGGCGAGAAAAAGAGAAAGGAAACAAAGGCTCAGACCCTTAGTCGTTTCCAAGAAAAAGCCAGAGGAGTCGCATCGACTGAGGGACTCGGCGAGAAAAAGATATAGGAAACAAGGGCCCAGACCCTTAGTCGTTTCCAAGAAAAAGCCAGAGGAGTCGCCTCGACTGAGGGACTCGGCGAGAAAAAGAGAAAGGAAACAAGGGCCCAGACCCTTAGTCGTTTCCAAGAAAAAGCCAGAGGAGTCGCCTCGACGAGAAAAAGAGAAAGGAAACAAGGGCCCAGACCCATAGTCGTTTCCAAGAAAAAACCAGAGGAGTCGCCTCGACTGAGGGACTCGGCGAGAAAAGAGAAAGGAAACAAAGGCCCAGACCTTTAGTCGTTTCCAAGAAAAGTCGCCTCGACTGAGGGACTCGGCGAAGGAAAGAAAGGAAAGAAAGCAGTCGAAAAGCATAAATGAAATTGCATGGAAGAAGAAAAGGAAAGGTTTCATTCAATAAAGGCCCGAAGGGAAGGCCAGCCCTTACAAAAAAGGGGAGAAATTACAAAGGCCCTAGACTACGGGGGAAGGGGTGTCGACATTGACTTCCCCCACTTGCTCTTCTGCCGATGGTCCAGCTGGAGGAACAAGTGAAGGATCTTTTGCGAGAGGAGGTTGTTCCGTCGAGGTCACCGGGCTCGCTACAGAAAGAGCCGTCGGGTCAGTAGTCGCCACAACAGGAGCCGCCGGGTCGGCAGTCGCCGCAGATGCCTCGGCAGCCGGCAGAGGATCGAGCACTGGCTTGAGGCCCCAGCACTCTGGAGTAAAGGATGGATCGCGGGCCAAGAGGAGGGCATAGATTTCCATCTGAGCTTCACGATAGCCCAGGCGGAAATCACGCTCGCCCAGATCCAGCAGGTAATCATCGCCCTCTGGAGTCGCCAGCCACTCCTTCGCCAGCTCCTCTCGACGACCCTCAAAAGCCGCTTTCACATCCGCCTCGAAGGTAGCCGAGTCCTTATACTCAGCCACAGTGTTGGCAACTGAGGCAGCCGCAGCGATGGCCTTGTCTCGTTCTGTTTCCCACTGGCGGGTAACCCTCAGAAGCTCGGCCGTATGGACCTCCTTCGCCCTGGTGTAGGCCGACTGCTCTTCCAGGCGAAGCTCCTCCGACTGGCGTAGACGAACGGCGATGGAATGCATGGTGTTCTTGAGTGCCCGCATCCGCTTCCTCAGCTCCGGCTGAAAAGTGAGGTTCTGCGAAAAAGGAAAAGAAGCAGCGTCAGAAGAAAATCTGGAGAAGTAGAAGCAATAAAAAAGGTCATCAAGAGAACTTACCCGGTAGGATTGGCACAGAGAGGCCTCCAGGATGTACTCATCCTGCATCTTGTTCGCCGCCTCCAAGTCCTTGGGAAGGAGAACGCGTTTGGCCCAGTTCTGGACCGAGTAGTCGCCCCCCCAAATCTGGGCGGTCTCCTCTAGCTCCAGGCCCTGACGAATCTTCTTGGGCGGAGGCGTGTCAAACTGCTCCAAAGGACGTTTGGAGCTCGGACTCTCAGATGGGGGCGGAGGCGGTTGCCTGGAAGGAGAAGCAGCTGGGGACGACGTTAGATCCACCACGTTCCTCGGCGGTGGTGGAGTCGACCTCGAAGCTGGAGAAAGAAGAGACGAAGAAGCTGCGGCGGCACCTGACGTGCGCTGAGACAGCCGGCGCCTCATCTTTTCTGCACGATCAGCCATCTCTGGTGTCGGGGCCTCGGCTTCGTCCGAGCTGGTGGAGTCGGAGTCGTAGGGACCTATAAAAAAGAAAACAAGCGTTAGCAGTCGGATCAAGCAAGAGAGATAAAGAAAGAAGAGATCACGGAAGGTCTACCTATGGTGGCCGCACCGGCTGGCAGAAGGCCCCATTTCGCCATAGCCCGGACTCGAGACCAATACTTGACAGAGTAAGGTCCTCAGCTCTTCAAGAACTCGGCACCCTGGATCGCGTCCTGGGTGAAGACAGCGCGTCGGGAGCACGGTTTGAAAAGAGCAGCCGGCCACAACGTGGGAAAGGTAAAAGAGGTGAAAGAAGGACGGACAAAGAAGAAAAAAGGGCTTCCAGTCCTTTATAGAATCTGGGAGACCCTCAAACAGTTGACGCCCAGGATGGGCGGCGACCTGGACAAAGCCCGGGGAGTGCGAGCCGACCTTGTTCACGGTGAATAGATACCGGAAAAGATCTAAGTCCGGCTCGCAGAGCCACCAGTGACACAAGTTAATAAAGCAGGCGAGAAAGCGGTGCGAGTTGGGGACCAACTGACCCGGAACCAGGTTGTAATGACAGTAAAAAAGAGAGAGAAACGGAGAAGGGGGCACTCGGAAGCCAAAGGCCACCGAGTGCAGATGGATGCCAACACAACCCTCCGGCGGGTCATAGATCGGCTGGTTTTCCGGAGGAAAAACGGAGGCCGCAGGCCTTAAAAGTAAACGGGCCATATCAAGGTCCGTCGCAGAAACTTGCGACGGAAGCCCCGACGGCCGGACGATGGAGTCAAACTTGCCCCTCGACCGTCCGGTACCGTCGGGAAGAGCCGCCACCGTCGTAAGAGGGGCTGGACTCAAAGGAGTAACCGCCCCCGAAGAAAAGGGGGTCGGTTGAGAAGACGACGCCGATGGGAAACCAGACGGAATCTCCATGCGACGGGGAGGGCTAGAAGAAGAAGAAGAAGAGGATGAAGAAGAAGCCGACGAGGAGGTCGAGGCGGGAGATCCTGCCGAGCGACGAGAAGGAGAAGAGGAAGGAGAAGATGACATGGTACCAACCTGGAAGTCCGGGGGAAGAAAGTGCAGGAGAAGGTTGATGCACTCTCGAGTTCTTTCGAAAGAGGATTGGAGAAAGTGAGTGAGAAGAGGAGGGAAGAAAGGGGTATTTAAATTGGGAATAATTCCAAGGCACAGCCACGTGTCGCACGCCTATCGGAGAATAGTAAGGGTTGACAAGAAATGATGAGACGCTTGCAATTAATGGCCTCGAAAGGCGGAGTGACGGTTCAGACCTAGGGATAGCCTGTGACGGCGCGTCTACCCTAGGCCAGAAACGGGTAGAGATGACCCGGCCTGTTAGCGGGAGGCCCATTGCAGGCCACGGCCTCTGGGCTGTCCGAGCACGGGTCGGATGTATCTCGAGGGAATCGACGGGCCAAGCCCATCAGTCGCCATGAACAGCTCCCGGCGAAAAAAGACCGGTTCCATGAGTCGGACAGATAGGTCCGCGTTGACCCTAGGAAAGGGGAAATAAGATAAAAAGGGCAAGGAGTCGGTTGACGAGATGCAGAAGATAATAAGCGATACGCACAGTAAAGCGATAAAACAGTAGTTTATTAATTAGAAAACAACAAAGGCCTACATCCTGGCCAAGAAAATACAAAGGAAGAAAACAAATTACGGCTTGGTCTTCTCCTCCGTAGAACGGACAGAGGGTGGACCTTCCAGGAGAAACTGAGAGCGGAAGGGTGGAGGAGTCGGCTCCGGCTCCTGCACATCATCCAGATAAACGGCAGGTTTCCCATCATCAACCATCTGAAGAGGCCTCTCAAGGGCACTAAGAGACATAGCCACCCCGAAAAGAGGAGGAACCTCCCACACTTCCTCCTCAGTGGGTGCTAACTCCTCTGCTGCCGGCTCCACTTGGCGGTCGTCCGAGTCCACAAGGATCAGGTCTAGCATGTCCGGTGGCACCATAATAGGATCTGAGGAAGAATCCCTCGACAGGCAGCCACCATTGGCCAATCTCTTTAGCCTCAGCTTCTCTAGCCGAGCCTGCTCCTTTAGGCGAATGGAGAAGCGACAGTCGTCGGATCGATAACTCATGGTGAAAGTTGCTAAATCAGAAAATGTGTGGACGGTTAAGCGAGAATAACCTTTTATATAGCCCAAAATGGGAGCGAATACCCAGGCGGGAATCATGGAAAGAATCATAACTGCCATAGCACAGGATTGGATAAGATTTGAGAATCTTTGTCAAAGAATAGTTCCATCAACAGCACTCGGGAAGAGAAAAGATTCGCACGCTAGACTGAAAACGTGAAGATCTCCTCAGGATAAGGATCGCAGGTGTCAGACTTTAAAGATTTGTCATTTGACCGACTCCGAGGCGGGTCGACCAACATACATGGGCGAGTGAAAAGGCGGGGATCCCGAAAATAAAGGATAATATTATTGATCGAGAGAAACAGCACATAGAGAAAGGAACTTATTACATCATAACGAAAGTAAATAAAGTGTTCCTTTTGTGGCCTTCTCGGAAATACGAAGGCGGATCCCAGTTGAGGCGATCATTCGCCCGGAGAGGAAGAGTTGCTCTTAAAGAACATCTTCGCTGATGGTCCAGTAGGAGACGGGCAGAAGGAATCCCAAAAAGCTAGCATGATCGGCGGCACTACCGGCTCCTCATCATCCGGGTACAACTCCAGGTATCGAGAAAAATCAGCATCAGTCATCAGGTCCGTAGCTGGCCCCGTCTAGGTCGTCGAGGGGAATGGTGAAAGTCATACGGAAGGATAACTGCTCCGGGACGACCACTTCAACAAAAGACCCGTCCTGCGCAGTAACCCTGGCCGTAGTCGGAGGCGGCGGGTCGGCTGAGGTTGGAACGCTAGACGTGAGGGAAGAAATAGGAGTCGGCGGCTGCGGAACAGAGGAAATAGCACCCGTGGAAGGTCTCCTGGAGGCAGACCGATGAGCCTTCTTCTTGCCCTCCCTCTCGAGCCTTGACCACTTAGAGGGTAGAGGGCGTCGAGGCGACCCAAAGTCTATCCGTTTTCCCTTCAGGGGTGAGCGACCCATGATTAGTCAATGGGAGGATGAGAGGATGAAGGAGCTAAGTGGCTATTTATAGGATTCCCCAGGAAAAGGAAGAATCTAAACGCTTCCGGCGAATCAGGTAAGATAGCGGAGAATCAGGACGTTATTTGGGCAATTAAAGAGAGAAGATTTACTAATTAAGAGGGATAGAAGTTACTACTTTCCCACACCCGAGTTAGAGGACTGGGTATGAGAAAGTGAGGGACTAGTTGATGGGGTGAGGACCCCGGCCCAAGAAGGTAGGCCCAAGAGAAGAGGCCCAGAATGGGTAGGAAGCGGCCCAGAGAGTGAGAAAATGGGTCAATGGTAAGGTCCAGTATAGGCCTGGGCCGAGTCCAGGAGTCGGCCCAGGCCCCGGCTAAGGAAAGGGCTCGGCCAAGCGAACTGTTAGAGAAGCCCAAGGAGCCGTTAGCCGACCCGGTAACGGGCATCCAACGGCCCCAAGGTATAATTAGACTTGAAAGCAGTCTTCAATGTATATTAACTCGGCGGAGGGATGAGTATACTATATAAAGGCCCCTCCACCCTTGTAAACGGGCGAGTCCATGCCAAGAGAATAAAGAAACACATTCACTACAACTACTTTTATTCTATTTTAGCAGCTTTGTTGAAAGGTGTATCCACCAACTAAGGTTGTGTTGGACCTCCCTGGGCCCCAAAACCCTAAAACCAACATATACCAATTTTGCCATCTTCGTATAAAAAGAAAACATAATATCACTGGTAGACACTAATGATTGTATTATTAGTATAATGAAGAAAATGCAAATAACTCCCAATATAGAAAGTAATTGTAAGAAAAAGTTACCAATTAGTTGATTGCTATGCACACCTCCAGGAGCCTTCAACGACCCAAAATTCTCGAGTTTGAACATGTGTTTGGAAAAATCGGATTCATCTTGATCCGTAACGCTAATCAAAGTGTCGTTGTTCGCATTCATAATGTACTTGTGCTCCTACGACTTAAACCTCATGCGATACGTTTGCACAACGAAATTGTGAATATCATAGACTTTCTCTTCCTTCAAGAGTTTGTTGATGAATTTTTTGACAAACTCTTTAGTGATTTGTAAATGGATCCAAATTCCCTAAGGAAATCAGCCGTAAATATTAATAAATAAATATTTTAAATTTTATAACATTTCCTATCATTAAAAAAAAATATTACTAATTTAAAAATACAATTTATATAAAGAAAATTGATAAACTTAGTTGACAAAATGTCTAACATTTCTCACCCGGCTGACTTAAAAATGCAAATATCCAATGGTTTGTCTCAATATTTTTATGAATATATCTTAACTATAATAAAACCGTATGGTCTGGTGAAAAATTCCCGCTCAACAAAAACGTCGGCGTTTTGATAGGGACAAAATATTAAATGAAAGATTGATTATGGAAATGGTTGATATACCCGAAGCACTTTAATGCTTAGTCAGATGCTTGGCATATCTTCTCTTCTCTAAGATGCATAGAAAACTATTGCTGGCTACATTTAAGTCGAATAGTTGAATCCTTCCAGATTCCAATAACCACATATTTTAAATTACAAATGACTTTTACAATCTCCAAGACCACAATTGATTAAAGATGAATTTAAATTTTAAAATCAATATTTACAATAACCTCTATACCTACTCCAGCACTATAAATAATTCCGCAGCAAATACTACATGTGAAGGAATCTATAGACCGAAGAAACTAAGATTCAGGAGGCATTGAGGAGTCTATTTGTCATATTAGAGAGAGCAACATTGAGGAGACCTTAAGTTGATTTGAATCTTCTCATCTAAATTCCTTCATGGTTGTATCTGCAACAGTCTGTCCACATGAGAAGTAAATATAAATAAGACTGGGAGGCATGCAGTGCATGTATTCATAAATTGAAAGTTTTAAGGTAATATTGTCATATTTACATGCTGTATTTTTTTTTTAATACTACATGTTGTAGATCAAATGTAACCGAAAAATCTTATTTACATAGTCTTGAGCATTTACTTAGGTTTCAAAATTTCAGGATCTGATTATGGTAGCCGGGAGGGTATGAGATTCACTTTTGTTGGACCGGTTGAATTACATGCTGGGAAAAACGAGATTGCCATACTCAGTTTAGCCATGGGACTTCCGGTAAGGTTTTGACAGTGACTTTACTTTCTACGGGTGTCAAGATTGTGTGCTAGCTAATGATATGCTATTGTTTCGAGATGGAGTTTGATATCTGTTAATGTAATTCTACATTTTCTTGCCTATGAAGAACGTAGGGCTTCATTTTGAGACATGGAATATTGGAATCATCGGGCCAGTTTTGCTCCAAAGTCTAAATCAGGGTAAATGAATCACACAAGACATTGAATCACATATATAACATATCCTGTATAGAAATCTATGTCATATAGATGTATATACGAATATATACATATATATTCGCAAAAATAGTTGCATGTAAAAATTGACAAATTGGAATGCTTTTAGGGTTTCAAATAAGATGGATCTATACATTATATTAGTAAAAAAACATGGAGATTACAAGTATACAAACTATACAAACCCTAGCTAAGTATAATTTTTCTTAAATTTCGATATGAACTCAAGTTCTACATCAGAAACAATAAATCATTCAAACGACTTAAAATTTAAGAATAACCATCAGAAAATATGATAAGATGGTAGATAAGGTACTTAACTTTGTCGGAGAGCACTAATGTAATAGAATTGCCATCGGTAGCCAAAAAATTGACTTCTGATGTTTTTGGAAATTAGGGAAAAATATTCCACTCAAAGGAAAAGTGACGGGCACGGACAGATGAAATGCCACATCGTCAGAAACAGTTGTTGGTTTTCGTTGATATCGGTGAGTTCAGAGAGAAGAGACGTTCGCAGTGAGTCGGAGGAAGATGAATCGTCCGAATTGTGCGTCTTGGGTTTGGTTAGGCTTATATATAGGTGTAGACCTGGGCTCGGGCTTGGGCAAATAATTATGGGTATGAATTGTACGGTTATTGTTTTGTATTTCGACCCAATATGCAATTTGTTGCATTTCGCCCAATCTGATTTAATTTTTATAAATTGTATATATATGTAAGTATAAATTATTGTATTTTTTTTTATAGTTTGTAAAATTATTGCGTAAATGTATTCAATCTGAATGTTTCAATGTATTTAATATTTTGGCATCATTTTTCTGTTTATTTTTATTTTTATTTTTTATGTTTTAGACAATAATATCATAAACCACTAATTTGTAGATGCACTTACTAAATTAATTTGTATAATTATAAATATAAAACATATTTGTGTTTCACTCTTTTGGATAGAATATATTAAAACTAAAAATACATTTCAATTTACAATTAGGTAAGAAACTTAACATATATTGTCTTTAAGTACCCATTCACATATATTAAATTTCATATCTAATTTTTGATGCACTATGTTAGTTGAGCACTATGTTAGGAATAAAGTGTAATAGTTTTGATGAGTCAAAATTGTATTTTTAGAACTCTCCTATTTTATTTTGAGTCTAGTTGTCTATTAGTCTAAGTCCCAAATCAAGCCATAAAGCCTACGAATTTCTTAACAAAATATACTTATCCAGAATGTTACTATTTGAGAATTATTTACCTTAGAAAACACTAAAGGATTAAGTGATAGAATGGATAAAGAACAAGGTTGCTAAAGTTAGAGGTTATGGGTTTAAGACTCAATCTTTACATTTTTGAAGGAGATGAAGCTAGAGATATCAAGGGGACGATGAAGAGGTTGATAAAGGCAAACTCGGATTAATTTATTAATTAATCTAAAATACTACTAAGGCCATTCTGGGAATAAAGATTTTATCCAGAGATATTAATTAATGAGTTAATATGGTGTAGTGGTAAAAACTTAGGAGTTATATTTTGTTGGGCTTGTGTTCAAATCTTACTTGAAGCATATTTTTGAAAAGATGACACTTGTTAAGTGCATGATGCAATGTGGACACATGTATTGCTAAGTTGACTACAAGTTTGGAAGCTTGTGGACATGATAAGGAAGATGCATGTGAATTCTTCTACACATCTTCTTTCTCATTTAAATCTCTTGCTACGTATCTCAAATCATTTCAGAAGAATTGCTAAGTTGACTACAAGTTTGGAAGCTTGTGGACATGATAAGGAAGATGCACGTGAATTCTTCTACACATCTTCTTTCTCATTTAAATCTCTTGCTACGTATCTCAAATCATTTCAGAAGAAGAAATGTTCGAAGATATATTTTTACTCAAGCAAGAATCAACAGCAAATCTTTTAGAAGATTTCATTATTTTGAATCTGTCAAGATAAGGAAATTATTTTTCAGAGAAGATTCAGCTGATGTGCCGATATGTACGACTTTTGAAGATTTTGTCAGGTGAGGATTTTCAAACTCAGTCTGAAGAGCCCATCTCTTGCATTAATTCACCGCAATGCAAGTTGACAATAATGTATAGCTGATCAAGATGAGCGATCAAGATCAACGGTAATATAGCTTCTTCAGCTATATATACAAGAAGACTTGAAGACATGAAGTAGAGGCAAACACAACAAAAATAGAAGAGCAAAAATTCGAAATATCCAGTTTGAGCTTTCATGAGAAATTCTTAAAGTCCTTAGAAGAGAAATTTATTTTCTCTAAATCTTATCTCTACTGTGTGTAGAAAGAGGGTTGAGTGTAGCTGTGTGCAAAACACTACCCTGTTGAGTGTAGGATTGTGCGAGACACTCGTGAGTGTAGCTGTGTACGAGACACTCGTGGTTGCTGACTGTAGCTGTGTGCGAGGCACTCGGTGTTGCTAAGTGTAGCTTTGTGCAAGACACTTAGTTGGTGCAGGAGTATAGATTTGTGCAAAATACTCGGGACTATAGCTTTGTGCGAGATACTGGGGATTGAGTGTAGCTGTGTGCAAAACACTCGGGAATTGCTTGTGTAGCACTTGATTCACTATTTGTATCTGGGTGAACGAGATAGTGAATTTCCTCCTTGGAGTGAAAGGAGAAGAGTGGACTAGGAGGATTACACCACCTCTGAACCACTATAAATTGCCTCTCTCATTTACTTACTGCTTTTATTTATTATTGCATGCATACTAACCCATTTACTATTCGTCTTATTTATTTATCTTATAAATAGGGAGAGGATGTGACACCACGTAATCCAAGTTCAGTTAAGGGATTAATTAAGTAATTAATCCTAATCCAATTGATAATTTAATTCCTTGAATTCCTGAAAATTCAATAGTCGGGGACTAGTAATTGACTAGTCAACCCCAAAGTCAAGTGTTGTACCTAAAGCTTTGTGAGTAGTTCCATTGTTCCCTTATACCTCTTCCTTTTAGTAAGGGTAATAAAGACATTTCACCCTATGTTAGAATTGCAAGCTAACCTAGAGGATCACCCTTCATTCTTTCCCCTTACACTTCCTAAACTTGAGCTCCTCCTTCTCTCTAAAAGTTAGATAGCTTTTCTTCCAAGCCAAGTTGAAGCTTTACCAAATCCTCAAAGTTTGTCTTCAAGATTCCACCTTTCCTACCTTTGAGCATCTAGGAGGGAAAGATCTATGTTTATCTTGTGTTTTTAGTGTTTTCTAAGGTGTCTTTTCTTAAAGGTAGAATCTTTATGATCTTTTGGTGTGTTCTTGAAGTGGGTGTGGAAGGTGAACCTTATTAGGAGCTTGGTGAAGTGTTAAGTGAAGGTTTTTGTCTACAAGAGGTAACCCATGCTCTACAAAATCTATTTTGCTTACCTATATGATGATTTATTGGATTCTACATATGTTTTGCTATGAAATGTGAGTGTTGATGCATTGTCTTGTGAAAATGCATATCTAGAGCTTGTTATTAGGGTTCTTGTATGCCATTGCTTGGCTATTCCTTTGATCCAAGTCATTTTGTTGTATTTGGTGAGATTTGGCATGTTTTGGACTTGAATTTGAGCTTGGAGTTGAAAATCCCCGAAGGGATATTTTTGGTACAAAGTTGGTACCCGCGGGTGGAACGGCGGGCAGTGGCCTACCCGTCGCCCCACCCGCGGGGTACATGGTGGTATGGGTGTGGTACCCGCAGGCGGTACCACGGGTGGGGGTCTACCCGTGGGCCCACCCGCGGGGTACATATGTGGCTTGTGCGGGGATTTGTTCCCCATGATTCTTTTGACTCGGTATTTGGTCTTTTGACTTCCCGATGTTCTTTTATGAAACTATTTGAGTGTCTTCTTGATGTTTCGTATGTCTAGAACTAAATGGTAGGAATCCATGTAGGTTTTGGTGTTTTGAATCGTGCTAAGTGTTCAACCTTGTAATTCGTTGAACTATGATGAGTCTTGTGTGTTCTTCGGAACTATGTTTGGTTTACCCGTTTGATAAGCATGCTAGTTCGGTGTTTAAATGCTAGCGTGTGTGTTGTTTGTCATTTCCTATTGTGGATGATGACTTGTGTTAATCATCGTTGTTGTTGGACTGTGATCCATTCCTTGATTGAGTATGGTTTCATATCTTCGTTGTGATCCGTTGATTGATTCCTGTTGTGGTGTGGTGTGTGTGGCTGTACCTGGATTGCACGATTAATGGTATGGGACATTAGTCACCATGGTACGGCAGTGGTCCTCGTGGTGGCCATGACATGATTATGGAGTTTGTGACCCGTGTGTCGGGTTCACATATTTCTTGGGAGGCATGTGTTGCCATGTGTGTGATCGGTACCCTCGTGTACTATGAAATCGGTGGAATTGTTGGCGGTCGTTGGCGGATGGGGACGACGGTCCTCGGAGGGAAAAGGTTGGACTTGGTGTATAGGGGTCTTGGAGGTAAAGGTTGGAACTAGACATAAGGTTGGGGGTAGCCATAAGGTTGGAACTGGGCATAAGGAAGGCATCTCAATTCGTGATGGGTGATGTCAAGGAGGCTTGTGTAGCCGTTGTTGTGTATTTCTCTATTTGTGACATGTGTTGTCACAAAGGCATGTGTTGCCAATGGCTGTGTCCTTAATCTCTTGTGTTATGCATGTCGGGTGTTAATCTACTGTGTGATGGTAGATTATGCTTTGAGTCGTTCTTATGAGTCGTTATTGCTTCTTGATGTCTTGGGATGTGTTTTCTCTTGTCTTTATTGTGAGTGCAAAGAGTCTTGTGTTGATCTCTATCTTGGTTTTAAAGTGATATATACTATATCCCGTTTCGAAATGATTATATATATATAAACTATCTACATATGATATTTCACATGTATTGGTGGGTTACCAGCATCATTCGCTGACCAGGCGTCGTCCCATATATATATCTGTGTTTCTTTCAGGTGCTGATTAGATGAGGTCACGGTCTAGAAGCTGTTAGAGTAGATCCCCTTTTCTTTATGATGATTTGGGCCTGCGTGCCTTTGATTAGACTTTAGACGTTATGTCGTTGACTTTGCTTTTGAGATTGATAGATTATATTGCAAATGTTTACGCCTTTGCGTTCACCGTTGTGTGAGCGTGGCATGACACTCTACGTTTTCCATCTATTTCATATCTAGTCTTCCGCTGTGTACGTCTAATGGTTAGTTTATCTGCATGCTTAAGGTTTAATTTGGTATGGAAATCGGGGGTGTTACATGTATTCTAGGCCTCCTTATGCCTTTGATTTTTTTTTTTTGGTCATTCACCTTCGTAGCCAACCCGTACTACCTGACTTTCAGCTAGTGTACTCTAGGCCTCCTTATGCCTTTGACTTTTTTTTTTCTTTTTTACCATCCTTATCTGTTGCTAGCCCGTACCACATGGCTTTCAGCTAGTGTACTCTAAGCTTCCTTAGGCCTTCAATTTTTTTTTTTCCATTTGCCTTCATAGCAAGCCTATACCACCTCGCTTTCAACCAGTATACTTTGAGCTTCTTTATGCCTTCGTTTTTTTTAATTTTATTTTATTTACATAGCCTTGAGTAGTTGGTACCCTTTCGACCTTCCTCCTTGGTTGTGGTATCGACCTTGAGGTTCTAATCTTCCCTAGGCCGACTGACTGAGTAGTTCACGAAGGTCCTTGGAGTGTAGATTTCCTGAGTTAGCTATGGTTGTATTGTTTGGTTGATTGATATTTTGTGGTCAGGTATAGGTTGCAGGTTTTGAAATTGGGTAGAACTAAGGAAAGGTACTTTTTGTAACGGCGCCACAAACGGTGCCAAAGATGATTTTTATTAGACCAAGCCTACCATAAAATTGGGTTGATATCGAGTAATGGGTACGGAAAACGTATTGGATTGACAGAGCCCAAAACCCTTAAAATAATACAAATGAGCTACAAGTGTTCTAAATAAACAAGTGGGACAATTTTCACCCAAGGGGCCTAACTACAAAGCCCAACCAAAGGGGATGGATTACCATTAACTCATAATCCAATGTACAAAGGTAGAGAAACAACAATCTCACCCAAGTGCCTCACACAAGGTACGTACCCAGTCTACAAAGGTTTAGTGGATTGTTGAAGTCAAAGAGCCACGCATGCAGAAGTCCAATGAAATCCCTTCAATTGGAGAGCTAACTCTGATGCAGTCCGCTTCAATGACGCAGTCCCACGTTGTTCCCACAACTGAGTGATCTTCGCGTCCTTTCGTTTAAGCAACGATAGTTCTTCTCAAGTTCTTCATCATTATCACCAAGAACTCATTATCTTGAGAAGAGGCATGATAATCAAAGATATGTGTCTCTATGTAGCATGTAGTGTTTTCGTCTTCTAAAAACCATAACCCTAATTCTTGACCGAATAAGGATACTTATACTTCCTTGGTAAGAACACTCACCAAAAATATCTTTGATTGTAGATGGTAGGACATATTGTGAAGAATGTAATCTTAAAGATTCGGTCCATACCTTCCAAAACAGATCCACTGATTATTTTTCCAAAACTGTCTTCTCAAACCGCGTTCAGCATTTTGGAAACATCTTCCTTTATCAGATCTTCAGTGTCAGTGCGTCTGTTGATGAACCTGATCAATCAGTCTTCTGTAATAACAAACAGACACCAAGCTAAACCCTATCTTAGATTGCCATAATAATATTGCCAATTATATGTTGGGGGTTTTTTGGAGAAAATTAAAACACTAACAAACTCCCCATTTGGCTATTATTAGGCAAAACAACTCGACTAAGATAAACCAATAAACTAGGGATAAAAAGGAAGATAACTGTTGCATAAAGGACATAAGTCTAAATTACAACCCATAATAGAAATAACACAACACACAAGTCGTGCTGGACAAAAACAAGTAACATTCTTCACAAAGCATGGGGCCATCATAAACACACGTCCAGACAGGGCCAGAAGATACGAACAGTTAACACACAAAAAACTCCCCCTGAGTTTAGGCACTCCCCCTTTTTGCCAAAGAAAGACAAAGGAACATTTAAGCATTCGGACCTTCACTGTCAGACATCACATTCTCAGCAGCAGCAGACTCAGTCAAGCTCAGACGAAGCAGAATAGTCGCAAGTTCAGTACGGGTTGCATTTAGTTGATTCGTGATAATGCCATTCACGGTTTCAAGCTCAGACACACGAGCCTTCAGACAGAGGGATAGCTGCACATCTCTAGCATGTGGCAAGTCTTCAACATTAGGACAAGCTTCAGATGATGATGGAGCAAGAACTGGTGTAACATCCCGGATATACTTGCCAATCAATAGTCGCGGATCAACAGTATAGAGCAGAGATGGAGTGATAATCTCGCTTGACATAGGTACCAAGCCCTGCGATGTCAGAATGCCATAAATGAGATTTGGATAAGGCAGTGTTACCTTCTGTTCCCTTAGATGAATGAGGATGAGAATATGATAGAATATCCATTTTCCCAGATCAATGCTCATCTTGGTGCCGATTCTGAACAGAAGCGCAGCCAGTTGCTTGCCGACAGTATGAAAGTGTGCAGATGGAAGCCAATTGTGCAGCGCAATACGGTGTAGGATAACATACTTAGAGGTGAACACCGAGCTTGACAAGGTGTCAGGATCACCTGTAGGCCATACTGGAGACTGACCACCAGTGAGAGTGCGTGCAACCAAATTCTAGTCCGTAATCTCTTCTTCATCAACAGCCTTCAAGCCATAGTAATCATTAATCATGTCTGTACCGAAAATGTACCACTTTCCTCTGATGAAAATCTGCATGCACTGGGTCCCCGTAAGGTTGTCAATTTCTTCATTCAGATTACAGTAAAACTTGTAGGTCAGCAGCTTCGAGTAGGGGCAAATTGAGGTTACAGTCTTCATGAGGCCAACCTCACTCAGTAAGGGTAAAACATCACAAACAGAATTTAATTGATTCTCATCAACTGATCGCTGAACAATGAGTTCGCGTCGCACCATAGTCGACCATTTGCCTTGAGCTGTAGCAGAAACAAACTATGGCTTGTAAATAGTGGTGTCAGGACTGTCAGAAGCAGCTTGAACATCAGGAGTGACACTCCTTCCTCTTGACCTTGTAGAAGCTTTCATTTTTCTGGTAGCAGTGGTGGAAACAGTCGCAAGGGCCTTATTCTTGACTGATGATCTCAGGGTTTTAAACACATGTTGCACAGGTGGGTCACTTTCAGCCTTAACCAACTTAGCTGATCTTCGTCTATTCTCTGGTTGAACAGAATCAAGATTGTCATCACCAGTTTCCACAGACACTTTTTCTGGAATACCTTTGCTCTTGGATTTCCTTGTCTCTCTAGCAGGAGAATGATCAGTAGGACTTGGAGAAGCCGAATTGCTTGTCTCAGACACTGGGGTAGATGAAGATGCAAGTAGCTTGGAAACATCCCTAATCTTGAATGTGGTGGAGTCTGGATGTGCTGTCTCTTCCACTGTAAGGGATCTAGTGGGACCAGACGATGGGGCTTGTGGACCATAAACCTCAGCTAGGATTTTCTCATCATCACTGTCTAGTTGCACAGAGGGATCATCAGGGTGGATAACTCTATATGGTTCAGGTACAGAAGCAGAGGGTAAACCCGCAAAATGTCGGATGTGATCAAGACTTTCAGCCAAGGTAGAGGATGTATAAACTGGAACTCCATTAGTCGAATCAGAGGGACAAGGACTTGTAGGTTTGACAGCTTCAAGTTCAATAGACAACTAGGAGAAACATCAACCGGTGACTTAGCAGCATCAGATACAGGCACAACAGAAATTTCAGATCGCGCAATATCAGCAGAGTAAACAACCAGACTCAAATTTTCTACCTTATCAGATTGTTGAACTTTTTCTTCAGACTCACTGTCAAGGGCAACTTTTGTAGACTCAATTTTTTAGGAGATAAACGATGAGGATCATCAGACACAGAGGATTTCGTAGACAGTAAAGCATTCTCATTATCAGATTGTGCAATAAACAGAGCAGACTCAATATCATTAGAAATTAAATCATCAGGCTTATCAGGAGAAATCTCAATAGGAGTTTCAGAAGTATTAGACCTGTTACGAAGAATCTCAATACGGTGTTTGGCTTCATCCTATGCAGCTTGAAGGTAGAGAGGTTGAGCTACTTCCCGTCGACACGAGACTTCTTCGGATTCCAGAGCCCTTTGGGCAAAATATTGGAGGAAAGCCCCAGCACGGTTTCCATCTTCAGGCTCAGGAATGGACGCAGGGCTAACATCATCACTCGCTTCTGAGTCCAACATCAAAAGGTCACTTGTATCATCGTCGGACCAGTCCGCATAGAACTCCGGGTAGTCTGAAATCACTGTGACTATGATTTTGTCACCGAGAGAAGAGTCAAGCTTCAACTTCGTTTTCATTGCAAGTTGGAGAAGAGTTTTTACATGCTTTATAGCTATTTTTGCTGAATGGAGTTTCCTTCCCAGCTTGATGATAATATTTCTCACTGCATAGTTGTGCGATTTGGGAATGAGAAGAGAGAAACCCTAGGTGGAGGATCAGAAAGCAAATAACAGAGAGCAAAGTAGTATTTAGGACTCTTCTTCCATCAAAATAAACTCGATCAAATATATAATCCCAAGGGTGATGAACACTATTTAATGCTGCTGTCAGAATGCATGCAGCTGATGTGATTGATGCAACGGTATAGCTCCTTTTTAGGGATTAAACGGAAGATTTGAATTTTGAAAAGGCGAATTAATTTTGGTAACCAAGGTTAAGATATTATCTTAACATAAACAGAAGAGAGATTAAAAAGGAAGTCAAAGATGTAATTTTGACCCGTGATTGAGACCACCATACACTCTCCTTCTGTATTACTATTCTGCCTTATTGATCAATCATGCAGATTCCCATAGCAGATCTGAGAATCTCAAACCGATTTGCGTCCAGAGGCTTAGTCAGTATGTCAGCCAATTGCTTATCTGTTTGAATATATTCCAACTCTATCTCCTTTGATTCTACTAAGTCTCTGATATAGTGATGTCTTATATCAATATGCTTCGTTCTGGAGTGTTGAACTGAGTTCTTTGAAATATTTATTGCACTGACATTGTCACAGTAGAGTGTCATAGTCCTTTGTGTGAGACTATAATCTAGAAGCATTTGCTTCATCCAGACCAACTGAGTGCAACATCCTCCAGCTGCTATATATTCTGCCTCTGCAGTACTTAGAGAGGTTGAATTTTGTTTCTTGCTTAGCCATGAGACTAAATTCTTTCCAACAAAGAAGCATCCACCTGATGTATTCTTTCTGTCATCAATATTTCCTGCCCAATCAGCATAACAATATGCACTCAGGTTGAGTTTACTGTCCTTGGAATACCATAACCCATACTGAATTGTGCCCTTGATGTATTTCAAGATCCGTTTAGCAGCTATCAAATGTGACTCTTTGGGATCAGATTGATATCTTGCACACATTCCAACACTGAACATTATATCTAGTCGACTTGCGGTCAAGTAGAGCAGACTTCCAATTAGGCTTCGATAGACTATGTTATCAACTGATGCACCAGTATCATCTTTTGATACCTTTGTAGAGGTGGAGATAGGGGTCCTAGGAGTTTTACATGACTCCAGATCGAACTTCTTGACCAAATTCTTTGCATACTTTTCTTGTGAGATAAAGTAGCCTTCAGTACTCTATTTAACTTGAAGTCCCAAAAAATAAGTCAGTTGACCAACCATGGACATTTCAAATTCTTCCTTCATAACATTCACTAAGTCATCAGTATATTTATGTAGAGTAGATCCGAAGACAATATCATCTACGTAAATCTGGGATATAGTAACATGACTTCCAGTGGTTTTAACAAACAAGGTCTTATCAACACTCCCTCGATTATACCCATGATGCAACAGATACTGTGTCAGATGTTCGTACCATGCCCTTGGAGCTTGTTTAAGCCCATAGAGAGCTTTTCTGTGCTTGTAGACATGCGTTGGATGAACTGGGTCTTCATATCCTTTTGGTTGTGCCACATAAATATCTTCATGCATGTACCCATTCAAGAAAGCTGTCTTAACATCCATCTGAAACAGTGTGAATCCCATAATACATGCTACTGCCAATAAGATTCTGATTGACTCCAGTCTTGCAACAGGAGCAATCGTTTCATCATAATCAATTCCCTCTATTTGGGTATATCCTTGAGCAACCAATCGAGCCTTGTTTCTTGCAATATTTCCGGCTTCATCAGTTTTATTTTTGAAGATCCACTTCGTTCCAATTATGTTAACACGGTCAGGTCTTGGTACCAGATCCCACACATGATTGCGGTCAAACTGATGTAGCTCCTCTTGCATAGCCTTAATCCATAGATCATCCTGCAAGGCTTCCTTCACATTTTTTGGTTCTATTTTTGAGGTGTAGCAGGCAAATCCGAATATTTCTATCAGATTGCTTCTCATCCGACTTTTGGTGTTCATTCCATCTGATGGATTACCAATTATGTTGTCTAATGGATGATTTTTCTGAGTTCTGGTGGGCTTATTCTTACCATCACCATCCGAGAGAGAGTTCTCTTGTTCAGGGCTTTCTTTATCTTCTTCTGATGAATCATGTGTGTCAGACAGTTTGGTTTTCTCAGCTGTTTTTAACGGCTCACTGATAGGAAGGTCTGTCTCTGGATCAATCACCGTTGTTTCATCTGATTCTCCTGGGTTATCATCGATAACAACATTCACTAATTCCATGACTGATTGAGTTTGTTTGTTGTAAACTCTATAAGCTCGACTGTTTGGAGAGTATCCAAGGAAGATGCCATCATCACTCTTTGAGTTCAAACTTTCCCCTTTGTTCCCTATTGATTAGAACATAGCATCTTGTGCCAAACACATGAAAGTATTTCAGATTTGGCTTCTTCCCTTTCCATATCTCATATGGTGTCTTAGTCGTACCTGGTCTGAGATAGACTCTATTCATTGTATGACATGCTGTGTGCACTGCTTCAGCCCAGAAACGCTGCGGCAGATGCGATGCATGTAACATCACTCTGGCTATTTCCTGCAAGGTCCGATTCTTTCTTTCCACCACACCATTCTGTTGTGATGTTCTAGGAGCCGAGAACTCATGAGCTATTCCATTTTCGGAGCAGAAATCTGAGTATAAGGGGTTTTCAAACTCTTTCCCATTATCACTTCTCAGTCTTTGGATTTTTATAATGGGCTCGTCCTTTTCTTTTTGTACTCTTATGCATAGAGTCTTGAAGGCATTGAATGCCTCAGATTTTTCTCTCATAAAGTATACCCAACTGAAACGAGAGAAATCATCTACACACACAAGGATGTATTTCTTTCCGCCAATGCTTTCAGTCTGAGTTGGTCCCATAAGGTCTATATGAACTAGTTCTAGGCATCTCTCAGTAGTAATTATCTTTACTACTTTGTGAAGAGTTCTTATTTGCTTTCCAATGGCACATGCACTACAGATTCCTTCTTGTTTTATTTTGAGATTAGGTATCCCACGAACAGCATCTAATTTGATCATTTTGTCCATATCTCTGAAGTTTATGTGACCCAATCGTCGATGCCACAGTTTTGATTCGTCTGTTTTAGATATGAGACAAGTAGTTTCATTGGTCAGAACATAATAATTGTCAGAAGATCGTGTTCCTTCCATCACCACTTGATATGCTTTATCACGGACTCTGCAACAGTCACGATTAAAGCACACATTCCAGTTCTGATCACACAGCTGGCTGATGCTAATAAGATTTGCTTTCAAACCACTGACTAGGAGAACTTCGTCCAGATGTGGCAATCCTGGTACATTTAGAGTACCTTTTCCAACTATCTTTCCTTTTTGTCCGTCTCCATATGTTACTGACCCACTGCTGGGTTGAACAGCCATGAGACAATTGACATTCCTAGTCATATGTTTGGAACATCTATTGTCGAAATACCATCTTGCTTCAGCCATAGAAGCGGTCAGAACTATTGTGGGATAGCATATAACTTCTGATTTCCTGACCCAAACCTGCTTTGTGAAAGGGTTAATAGACTTGTTCTGATATTTCTCCTTCCTCTGATCTCTGTAGAAGAAGTAACATTCAGGTCGGGTGTGACCTTTTGTTTGACAGTAGTGACAGATGGGTACGTATTGTCTAACCTTTACAAATTTAGTCTTGAACCTTGAGTAATGAGATTGAAATTTGACTCTGTCAGACTCAATCTCAGCAATCTGAGTGTGCATGATTCCTTTCTGCTTTATCTGTACTGACCGTGATGTCTGACCTTGTTCATAACGATGAACTGATTTACCAATTGATGTACCTTCTTTGATAAACACTGATGCTGTCTTCGAGGACTCTCCTCGTTCAAAGCCGAGTTCCTTTTTATCATTGGGGTTTCGGCCAGAATCCAGAATCTTGTCTAAGGTAGAAGTGGTATCCATGATCTTGATGTTCTTCTTTAGATCCTCCAGTTCTTTTATCAATTTTCCCTCTCGAGATCTTATCTGAGTAATAAGATCTTCTTTTGTGACAAGTTCAGTGTTTAGTTTCTTCAGGAGTTCATCTCGTTGCTTCAGATCTTCATTCAGATTCTTATTGACTTTCACCAGTTATTCCTAACTTCCAACTAGTTTAGCAAATTCCATTTCTAGTTGAGTATACCTTTCTTCAAAGTCATCTGATGATATGTACGATTCTTCATCTGTTTCATTCTCTGTAGCTGTGAAGAAGGCCATGAAGTTTCCCACATTGTCATCGGTCTGGTCATTAGATGCTTCCTTCTCATCATCACTTAGGGTTGCTACAGACATAGCTTTCTTCCTTTTGAGATACGTTGCACATTCAGATTGTATATGTCCGAATCCTTCACACTCTCGACATTGCACTGATCGGTTTAGAGGTCTAACAGTGTCAGTTGAGTTACTTCTGATTTGTCTTGTTCGACCAGTCTAAGACTGAATGTTCTGTGTGAAGGAGGGCGTTTCTGTTTTCTGATAAGAGGAGTTTCCACTTTTGTACTGTGTCCTGTTAGATTGTCCTTGACTCCTTCGATTGAAGCCTTTCGGAATTTTCTTAAAATTCTTTGTTAGCAAAGCCAAGGCTTCATCATCTATGTCTTCTGTGTCAGATTCTCGATCCGCTTCAGCAACAAAGGCTACTGACTTGCCTTTTCTGCTGACTGCAGGTTCATCATCAGCCAACACTTCAAGTTCATACGTATGTAGGCTTCCCATAAGTTCTCCCACACTCTTCTTCTCCCAGCCTACGTGTTCCTGAATAGCAGTCACTTTCATTCGAAAGCGTTTTGGTAGAGATCGAAGTATCTTTTTTACCACTCTTTCATCAGTAAACGGTTCACCGAGTATTGAGGCTCTATTCATCAAATTCTGAACCCGACTGTGAAAAATTGAGATCGTTTCCTATTCACCCATTCGGAGTGCTTCAAACTCTGATAGTACCAACTGAAGTTTTGATTGCTTGACATCACTGGTACCCTCGAATCTGGTTTCAAGGATTTGCCATACTTGTTTTGCTTCTTTTATCCCAGTGACTAAGGTAAAGACTGATTCATGCAGAGATCCTACTATAGAATTCAGTGCTTTATTGTTCAGATCAGAGGACGACATCTCATATTCAGTCCATGTCTCTATAGGTTTGGCCCCAATAGTTCCATCAGCATTCTGAACAGTCGGAGGACTCCATCCGGTGAGAACAGTACGATAAACTCTGGTACCTTGTGCCTGAAGGTAAATCTACATTCGTGCCTTCCAGAACGAATAGTTGTGACCATCCAATTCTGGTGGTTTCATACTTGCATCCATCCTGAATCAAAAGACAACTAGCCAAAACACACAAGCAGAGAGCAGATAAATTGCCAACAGACAACCAAGCAAACAACTTCTTAAAGAGAGAACAATGCAAAAAGATCTCCCCGTAAGGATCAAGTCACTATGTAGACTTAAAAGCTCTGATACCACATGAAATTTTGCATTTCCTCAGATTAATATTATTGTTAGAGATAATCGACTGATGTAAAGAACTGACTTATTCGGAGACGTGAATTATTAGTCAGTTAGACTGATTGCAGATTAGTATGTAGAGGAAAACTAAAACAGATAATAAATCAACACATACGATGTTCACCGAGGCGTCCAATCCACTAACTCATAATCCAATGTACAAAGGTAGAGAAACAACAATTTCACCCAAATGCCCCACAAAAGGTACGTACCCAGTCTACAAAGGTTTAGTGGATTGTTGAAGTCGGAGAGCCACGCATGCAGAAGTCCAATGAAATCCCTTCAATTGGAGAGCTAACTCTGATGCAGTCCGCTTCAATGACGCAGTCCCACGTTGTTCCCATAACTGAGTGATCTTCGCGTCCTTTCGTTTAAGCAACGATAGTTCTTCTCAAGTTCTTCATCATTATCACCAAGAACTCATTATCTTGAGAAGAGGCATGATAATCAAAGATATGTGTCTCTATGTAGCATGTAGTGTTTTCGTCTTCTAAAAACCGTAACCCTAATTCTTGACCGAATAAGGATACTTATACTTCCTTGGTAAGAACACTCACCAAAAATATCTTTGATTGTAGATGGTAGGACATATTGTGAAGAATGTAATCTTAAAGATTCGGTCCATACCTTCCAAAACAGATCCGCTGATTATCTTTCCAAAACTGTCTTCTCAAACCGCGTTCAGCGTTTTGGAAACATCTTCCTTTATCAGATCTTCAGTGTCAGTGCGTCTGTTGATGAACCTGATCAATCAGTCTTCTGTAATAACAAACAGACACCAAGCTAAACCCTATCTTAGATTGCCATAATAATATTGCCAATTATATGTTGGGGTTTTTTGGAGAAAATTAAAACACTAACAATTGCTAACTAGCAAATTAGAACTTACGTATTACACCGTTGACTAAGGGAGAAGTCAAGAGAAAAGATAAGTTGATGATTATGGTTTGAACGAAACACCCTCTACCTTTTATACTACTCTCAGGGTCGCATGTCGTGGATAGGTGCGCGGACCATAATGCGATGTCTTCGTCTGCCATATGTGTGTCTCACCAGGTGTTGTGTTTTCCCGCCAAACATTTCTCCACGCGCTATGTCAGAGAGCACGTTTAGGGTTTTCACCAACTACCCGGAGATCGTGCACATAACCTCACCATGCCACTTCACCGTAGGGTTCGCCTGAGCAGTCTGCTTCCTTTGATAAATAACCTTCTATTCACCGGGCGATCCACCATAGCCAATTAGCTAAACTAAGCCGCGACCTTCCGGACACTGATGAACGCCCAAGGCAAGCTATCGAGGGGTGAAAAGGCGCCATGGTCGCGGACCAAGGAGTGGCCCGTCACTCGCCGACGGACCGAGATCCAACGTCGGGGTCGCAAGTCGACACTCCCACAACTTAGGATAATCGCTCCTTCCCGCAGTTATTTTTCCGAATTCTGCTCCATACTGAGTTGTCAAACGTGCCCTTAACCTCTTTCATAAAAAAATGCCAACCTCTACTTTCCTAATTGGATCCCCTTTGGCCAAACCCACATCTCACTTAAATTATTCTATGGACCGTACCCCTAGAACCCATCATATATGATTAGAGACTATTTTAACAATGCAAAATTATAATTTTAATTTTGTTATATAAAGAAAATACATACTTATTCAAATAATAGTTTTTTACGCGCATTGCGTGATTGGGATAATGCCCAATGTTTTTTTTTAAATAAGTACTTTAAAGTATATCAAGACAAGATTATATTGGAATTGCTCATGCATAGATAATTGAATGTTGAATTTGCGTATTTAAATAGGTAATTCTAAGTTTACAAATGCAAGATAATATAGTCAAGATGGATTATAATTGTCAATAAAATAATTGTATAGGTATGGTTGAAACCAAATACGAGGCATAAGGGATAACAAATAAAAATTAGGGAATAAAATATTAAATATATACTAATATTGAAGAGCTAACTGCTGATTGCCAAACAAGGACATTGCGAGGTAGTTTCCCACTTCAATTTGTTATGTGATTTGAATACTCTTTTTGTCAATAAATTTCCCAAGTAGTTAATATGATTGATTTAATTATAGTTTTTAAAAACAAGTATTATTATTATTATTATTATTATTATTATTATTATTATTATTATTATTATTATTATTATTATTATTATGTATACCCTTAGGTCATTTTACATGTTAATCTAAACAGCTAATTTTTCAAATATCTTTTTACCAACCGTTGATATAATTCGCTAGTCAAATCCGCTAACGCTAATTGTTAACTGTTGATTGTCAAACAAGGATATTGCGAGGTAGTTCTCACTTCAATTTGTTGTGTGATTTGAATACTCTCTTTGTCAACAAATCCCTCAAGTAGTTAATATGATTGACTTTATTAATTATACTAGTAATTATCTCATGCGATGCACGAACTATTATTAATTTAACAAATTTACCAATTGTATTTTTGACATTTTCTGAATTAGCAAAGAAAGTAATGGTTGTGGAAACAGAAAAACGTACTTGAGTTCTTGAGCTCAGAATTAGTTTGATTAAAAATGTAAGTATAACTATACAATGTAATATTTAATATTTTTAAAAGTTTAATTATGTTATTATTATGTTGATTTTAATGTTTATTGTTACTTGTATTGTTATTTGAATTTGAATTTTTTTTGAAAGGAATTTGAAATTGAAATAACTACTTTAATTATATAACTAACGTATTTATATAAAACTAATTATATAAATAACGTATTTGTCGAATATCTTCACCAAAAACTTATTCATTTGAAAAAGATTATTTATGTAAGAACTATATTTATTTTATATATAATTTCTCCTCTTTATATATGTGGAGTCAGATTAATTATAATTGAGGTTTAAATGAATATATACACAAATTATATTAAATATGAAACTCGTTTCAAAAAAAATATATTAAATATGAAACTTTACCAATAAATTGAACACAATAATTTTTTTTCCATACTTCACTATGCTTTAATATATATAGAGATAGAGCTATAATTATAAAATATAAATACACATAATAACTTCAAAAAAATATGTATAAATACATTTATCCACACAATTAATGCATTCATACTTACTAATCTTGTTTCTATCAAAATGCATTCACACTTTGGATGAAAAATTTTGTGGCTAGATTCTGTTTTATAATAATAATAATAATAATAATAATAATAATAATAATAATAATAATAATAATAATAATAATAATAATAATAATAATAATAATAAAGATAATATAAAGATTTTTTTTAATTTTTTCATGGTATTAATAAAATACTTGGTAAATAAATATATAGCATTATTTTGTATTAAAACTTTGATATTTAATTAAAAAATAGTACACAAAAAAGATAACAGACAATGTAGTGAATATAATCATTTGATGAATTTGGATGTAAAGAATTTTTACATTGGAGAAAAATAAAGACTATATAACTAATAAAAATATTTCTCTTAATTAATTTATTGATAATGAATAATTTTTTTTTAATAAACACATTGTAGGGACAACGTAGCGAATATAATTAATTGATGAATTTGAATGTAAAGAATTTTTATATTGGAGAAAAATAAAGACAATATAACTAATGAAATTATTTCTCTTATTTAATTTATTGATAATGAATAATTTTTTTTGAATAAAGACATTGTATACACATACTTCTAAATTAAAGAAATGCATATGTATTATTTTTGTTGTAGCTACTAAATTATTATTTTCTACAATTCTAATAATCTACATCTATCTACAATTCTAATAAGAGCCAATAATGTTAGGCCCTTAACTGGAACAAAAAAAAATGCCGGCAGTATTGTTTCTTAAAATGAATGGTTCATATTATTTTGATTTTATTATTTTTAATGATTTTCCTTATTTACTCTCTATTATATTATTTTCTTCCCTTAAATAACCTAAATTCGGTTAGTATAAACTTTAGTAACGGAATATTTCGTTAACAATTTATTATTTTTAACTTACTCATTAATTTCTATAAGAAAGGTCTTAGGTTCGAACCTTATCCCAATTAGGGTGGGCATAATTGGAAACATATACTACGAATATGTTAAAATATATTTAAAAAATATATAATATAAAATTTAACATAAACTTTGTTCAAATAATTCGTCCGGCTAAATACATAACATTCAAAGTTTTTTTTTTTTAAACGACATAACATTCAAAGTTAAGCATCAAAGATTATAAATCAAGAACTTTAAAAATCATTTGATTTTTATGCATTAAAAAAAATAAATTTAGGTTAAGTTTTTTTATTTTTTTCGTTTAGATTATAAATCAAGAACTTTAAAAATCATTTGATTTTTATGCATTTAAAAAAAAAATTTATGTTAAATTTTCTTTTTTCGTTTAATTAATTTTCTTTTGATTATTTAGATCAGAACAAAACTTAAGGGCGTGTTTACTAACTGAGAATTCTCGGAAATTTCTGAAAATTAAAAATTGAAAACAGGCAATGTGTTTACTATGTTATGTTTCAATTCTCAAAGTTGAGAAAAATTCTCAATTTTAGAGAAAATTAGAGACACACTCAAAACTTGTTCTCAAATTAGAAAATAACGCGTGAACAGTAACCAGTCCTAGCATCGATTCCTGGCAGCGTTTTTCTTATTCTTTCTTCCTCATTTTCTTCACTCTCTTCGCAATCGGGAAAAGGGGCGATTCAAACTCGGCGTTTCTTCCTCATTTTTCTTCACTTTCTTCGCAATCAGGAAAGGTCACGATTCAAACTCGGCGCCTTTCGAGATGCTAATTGAAATCGAGGATATGAATAAAATTCTAGCAAAAGCAGCAAATAATGAAGGAATCGTAGATGATGAGTTGCTTGCGGACCATCTATTCATGAGGTCTCTGAAGCAGTCCAAAAGAAAATTGGACTCACTGGACGACAAAAGAAATCTAGAAAAAATATATGAAGAGAAGCTTCAAAACAAAATTCTGATCGGCGGAGAATTCAATGAACGCAACCAATGGAGAATCTATGATGCATGCAAAGAAAAACTTGTCCGATGCTACCGATCACACCCACCCTCTCAGAGCTTCAAACTCAGCGCCTTTCTCTTCTTCATCTACAGCGGGCGACGTCTTTCTCTTCTTCATCTATAGCCGTCGAACTCAACGCCTTGGCATTGCAGAATGTTTTTTGTGTTCTGTGTTAGGCGAGAAGGGAATAAGGGATTTCATATATTGTGTTCTGTGTTTTGTATAATTGAATTGGGGTTATTGGGCTATTGAAATTGGGGCTATTGTGCTATTAGCAAAATGAATAGCACTTGACAGAATGTTTTTTTTATACAAATATTGGGCTATTGACAGAATAATATACATATAAATGAGATTTAGATAAATATATATATATAATACATATTTAATTTAGTAAGTGGAGAATAAATTTTAAAAATAAGTACCCGTAAACAAGTTTTCAATTTTAGTTTTCGAAAACAGAAAATAGGAAACAGAGAATAGAAACAACTTATATATATTTACCCTGGGCAAATTATAATCATTGATGGCAATCGTTATGCGTTGGACCCGTGTCCAGCATGCTTGCTGGACACGGGTAACAGTGTCGTTAGGCACTGTTATCTCTCTTTTTTTTTTTTTTAATTTCAGACCACTTCATAGGAGTATATGTTCATAATTTTATTACTATATTATTAATAACTGTACATTCATAACTCCATAACTGTACATTCATAACTCCATAACTGTACATTCATAACTCCATAACTGTACATTCATAACTCTATAATTGTACATTCATAATTTTCGAAGCTCTATGTTCACAATTTTAGAGCTCTATGTTCATAATTTTATCACTATATGTTCATAATTGTAAGTTCATAATGTTAGAGCTCTTTGTTCATAATTCGATCAATAACTGTACATTCATAATTTCATAACTGTAGATTCATAATCTCATAACTGTAGATTCATAACTCCATAACTGTAGATACATAACTCCATAACTGTACATTCATAATCTTCGAAGCTCTATATTCACAATTTTAAAGCTCCATGGTCATAATTTTATCACTATATATGTTCATAATTGTAAGTTCATAATGTTAGAGCTCTGTGTTCATAATTTCATAATTGCATAACTGTACATTCATAACGGCATAACTGTACATTCATAATCCAAAAAAAAAATAAAGCCGTTAACGGCAAAACGCGCACGATTTTTTTTTTAACTAAATGACGCGTTTTTTTTTTAAAAAAACGACGTTGTTTTGGGCCCGTGTCCACAATTCACTGTGGACACGGGTCCAGGGCATAATTTGCCCACTGATGATGTACTCAATTTTATTTACAATGTTTTGTCATCATATTTCGTCATGAAACAACTTATTTTAAATTATTGCAATTAATATGTTTTGTAACGGCATTTTAATTTAATAAATGGAGAATGGATTTCGAAAATAAGTACAGGTAAACACGTTTTCAATTTCAATTTTCGAAAACAGAAGAATAGAAAACAGAGAATTTTCGAAAACAGAGAATAGAAAACAGAAAACAGTTTTCTGTTAGTAAACGGGCCCTAATATTTCAATTATACTTTTGCATTATTGGTATGATTTATGTTGTTATGGTATTAATATTTGTTGTATGTATTTTTATAATGGTACAATTGTATATTACTTTACAAATATTATACAATTAGTTTTTTTATCGGACAAAATTGTTCTTACATCATTGTCAGGCCTGCGCGACCTAATTACAAAGTTGTTGATCATAAATACAATTACACCTGGACTCTAAAACGGTAGGACCTTTTTCTAACGAATTGACAATGTTGACATCCCACTGGCTCCAATTGAACAAGTTTACACATCATAATTTTATCAATGCTTGAAAACTTCTAAAGAAATTTGTAAGTTAATTTTTACTATATTATTATAACAATATCTATTGTAACTATATATTTTGAATTATTTATTGTCATCCTCTATTGACCGGAATCGTGACAATTGTCATTGACAAACTCTCAAAACAATTTGTCTCAACAACGAATGTAAATTTAAAAAAAAAAAATCAATGATTTCATTATTGTTGATGAAAAGTATGTACGCCACGTTATTACTCTTATAAAATTAAATAAAGTACTAGCTACAAAAAAAAATACATATGCATTTAATTAATTTAGAATTAGATGTCTATAATGCTTTTATTTAAAAAAAATTATTCATTATAAAAAATTTAAAAAGAGATATAATTTCATTAGTTATATTATCTTTATTTTCTACAATTCAAAGATTCATTACCTTCAAATTTATTAATATATTATATATTTATATTCACTACATTGTCCATTGTCTTCTTTTTACATTATCTTGTAATTAAATATCAAAGTTATAATACAAAATATGTTATATGTATTTATTTACCAAGTATTTTATACAAATATAATAAATATTAATATTTTGTTCAATACTGATAACTTACAACACACATCTCACAACGTATGAAACATGTAGGGAAAAACTACCACTACCAAATATCAATAAGTGCTTGTAAGATAAAGAGTTAATAGTACAACTAAGATCCCCTCATATACACAACAATACAAATCTATAGCTTCCTACGTCATAATCTCAGACAAATCTAAAGCTTCCTACATCATAATTTCATTGCACGATGAATCCATCTATGCTACCACCAGTAACCTAATTGTACATGACACGCTACCAATAAAAAAATAAAAAAAAAAATAAAAAAAAAAGAGGACATGTACTAAAGATGAAGACAATGATAATACTATCCAAAAGAGAATTAAGAAGAATTAGAGAAATTTAAACCAAAAGTAGTATTTATTTAGACTATCGTTATTACAAGGTTGCAAACATTTATTTTAGTGACAATAAAATCAATCTCTATTATATTATCTTGCATTTATATACTTTAAATTACCAATTTAAATAAACAAATTCAATATTTATTTATCTATACATGAACATCTCCGATATAATATTACATTGATATACTTTGAAATACTTATTTAAAAATAATCATTCATTTTTTCTTTCGCGCAAAGCGTGTAAAAGAACTAGTATAATTTAATAAGAGTAAACTATAATACTAATTATGTCAACTTTGATTGGGATGAGGTTCAAACCTAAGACATTTCTTATTGAAATCAATGAGTAAGTTAACGGTGAACTAACAGAAATTAACGGAAAAGATAATATTTAACAGAAACGTTAACAGATAATCATATTCATGGATAAATTAGAAAATCTTAAGGAAAAATAAAATCTGATCAATCTGAGCCATTCATTTGATTAAAAAATTTGACCTGTCATTTTTTCTACCCATTATAAGCCTAACTGTCTTGGGCTCTTATTAGTATGGTAGATATGAGAAGTTCAACTATATTTTTATATTGTACATCTTTTTATTTTTTTAATATTTTATTTAAATTCTTGATAACACTAGTTTAATTTAAAACTATTATCTCTCAAGATAATTATACCTAGGGATGGCAATTTCAATCCGATCCGTGGGTATTCACCCGAATCCGCCCCGCAAGGGTCGAGTTGTTTAGGTGATAGCAGGTGGTGGATCGGGGGTGGATGTTAAAAAACTAAACCCGATGCGGTTCGGGTCGGGGGCAGCTTTTATGTACAAAACCCGCGTACCACCCGACCCGACCCTCCATATTATATATATGTATATAATAATTTATTAATAACAATATATAAAATTATTATTTAGTAGAAGTTGTTTTTGAAGAGTAGAAGTCGATTCATAATCAATTACTTACTGCTCTAACTCTTCGTTTCCTGCATAAATTAAAGCAACGAATGATTTTCCCAATGTCTCATCCGCTACACATCAATGCGAAGATAAAAATCTTCATCATCGTCTTATTCTTTACTCTCCTCCATAACTATGCAAGTATGAATCTCACTGTATTAGCAAATAATTGGAAGTATGTCAGTCTTTCGCATCACATTGCCAGAATGCCACTTGCCACTTGCTGAAGAGTGAAAATAAAGGATTTCAAACTGAAGAGTGAAAACGAAGGGTTTGAAATTGTAGAATCATCACTTCCTCCGAAAACAAGTATGTGAAGATTTTTTTCCTATTTTTAATGTCTGGGTTCTTGATTTTAGTATATGAAACTGTGAAAACTAGTGTATATAACTGATTTTTTTAAAAAACATTTATGTACATCTGGTTGATTTTATTTATGTTTGGCTAGATTCTTGATTTTATTTATGCTTTGTATTTTTTAATCAAGCTTTCATGATAATCTAATTGACTGATTTTATTCACTATGATGTTGTAGGTTTTTTGTTCCAAAAAATATACAGATGATGCCTACTGTTACTAAGTAACTACTTGTCTCTTTCCCATAAAATTCCCTCTCAAAATACTGTTAGAGCTGACATTCTTAATATATACAAAGAGAAAATGGAAAAAACAATGAGGGAGCTTGAAAAGGTTAAAGGTAGAGTTTCTATCACTTCAGATATGTGGACAACGGATCATAAAAAAAAAAGGTTATATGGCTGTCACTGGGCATTACATTGATGATACTTAGAGGTTGCAAAAATGAGTATTAAGGTACACTTTTATATTACTTTATATTTTATACTTATATTAATTTTGTTCTGTATTTATAAATTACTAATAAATTGTTTAAAATACGAATTAGGTTTTGTTATGTGCCATCACCTCACATAGTTGAATTGGTTGCTAAGTATTTGATGATGAGTTTTATGGATTGGAATATTGATAGAAAGTTGTGCACAATTACATTAGATAATTGTTATGTGAATGATGGAATAATTGAGAATATAATGCGAAGGAGAAGATTCAAGGTAGTGATCTTTTATTAAATGGTGAAATTTTGCATATGCGTTGTGCTGCCCATATAATAAACTTGGTTGTTCAAGATGGTTTCTGTGTTATTGGGAAATGGATAGAAAGAATTCGTGATAGTGTTGTATTGGACAGCTTCCCCAAAAAGAGTTGAAATGTTTGAAAATACTGTTAGACAATTGGGTATTCAAGCGTCAAAGAAGTTGCCTCTTGATGTTAAAACTAGGTGGAACTCCACTTATTTGATGTTTGAGAGTGCTTTGCCTTACAAAATAGTTTTTCTTCGTCTAAAACAAAGGGAACAAAATATAAGTCTTTGCCAAGTGATGAAGATTGGCTCTTTGCAAGTGATATTTGTAAAAAATTGAAATTATTTTTTGATATCACAGAATTTTTTTCAGGGACAATATATCCTACTGCTAATCTTTATTTTCCAAAGCTGTGTGATATTAAATTCTCTCTTGATAAGTGGTTATGTGATCCGGATGCTACAATTAACACAATGGCACATGAGATGATGAAAGTTTGAGAAGTATTGGGAAGTAGTTCATGGTGTTATGGGTTTAGCTTGTATTTTAGATCCTAGGTACAAGCTCAATCTTGTGCAATACTACTTTGAACAAATATATGGTGATATGGCTGAATCTAAGATTATGGAAATTCGTCAATTATTTGTTAGATTGTTAATGAATTATGAAATGAAGTTTGCAAGCAATGAAAGTATTGATATATCTTGTTCTCAATTGAGTGATGAAACGAAAGTGCAAGAAGAAGGGTATTTGCCAGGCTTTGCAGTTCCAAGCTAAAAAAAATACAAAATAGAGGTGCATCCAAAACAGATTTAGATAAGTATTACTTATGACATCAAGTTTTGATATATTAACTTGGTGGAAATTGGATGGTCCTAAGTATCCTACTTTGCGAGCAATTGCTAGAGATATTTTGGCTATTCCAGTGAGTTATCTACGCCTTCACCAAGGCTCAAACCTAAGACATCCCACATAAGGGACCAATCGGATACCAATGGACTACAAGCTACTTGGTGTTTATGAATTTTCTTCTTTTATTTAATTTAGTTATGTTTAATTACTTAATTTATATATTTTTTTCAACTAAAGCTATTAATGCGGAATCAAGTTGTACAGTTGCTACAGTTTTGGATGATGATAAAGAGATTCAAAATGAAGCTAATTCATTTATTGTTGATTCGGTAACAATTTTATTTTCAATACAACTTTTATTTTTCAAATAATGACCGATTTACTTTGATTAATTAATTATTTGTTTATCTATTAATTTTTTTTGTAGGATTGATTTACAATGTGATGAAAATTTGGAGTTGGAAACATATTTTGACAGCACTCAAGGTTAGAAGAACAGAAGAAGAAATCAACTAATCAAGTGGATAGAAACAATAGCCCTATGAAACAGTTTCCATTGTTTTTATCAGATATTCAAATTTACTGTTTTTTTTTTTAATTATAAGTTTGTTTGGAAAACATTGAACAATTTACTTAATGTATTTGAATATTTTAATTAGTTTATCTTTTTAATATATTTAACAAATTTTATTCGTGAAACTACTCTAAACATTATTAACATTTTAAAAATTTTTAATTAAATAAGAAGTGGTGGGTATCCATGGTGGGTACCCGCATCCGATGGGTTGGATGTGGGTTTCGAAATCTTCCACCCACCGCGGGTCAGGGGTGGGGTCGGTGTAGAGGTGGATCGGGTGATAGATGTGTCATATCCTGACCCACCCCGATCCATTGCCATCCCTAATTATACCCAATTATTATTATTATTATTATTATTGTTATATGCATAATGCATAATAATAATAGTTACGGAGTATATCCTACCAATTATATTTTTCAATCTTAAGAAAATCAACACAATTCGATTGTTTGAGTTTGCTCATAAATGCTTGGGCATTTTTTTCCCTAAAATAACTCGTGAGAGTAGTAAATGTGGATAGAGGTAAGGGTAAAATGGTCAAAGTGCTTTAGGCCTTCTGCCGATTCCTTTGATCCTTTACCATCGATTGCCAGAAAAACCTTCTACAGCTCGCTCTTGCTGTCTCTCTGTCTGTGTGTACGAAAATCTGAAAATCAGAGTATAGCTTCAATAGTTACATACACGTTCCTGTATTTATATGCGCATCATCTTTGTATGTATGTGTGCATATAAGGGTATAATTGCTGAGGAATATCTGTAAATGAGGGGTCACGACTGGATAAATTCGACTCTACCCGATGAGCTGATCGTTGAGATCCTCTGTCGGCTCGATTCGAAATCGAGCCGCGACGCCTGCTCGCTCGTCTGCAAGAGATGGCTCCGCCTCGAGCGGCTCAGCCGTGAATCCTTGAGGATTGGCGCTTCCGGCAGCCCCAACGCCCTCGTCAAGCTCCTCGCTCGCCGATTTCCCAATGTCCGTAACGTATTCATCGATGAACGGTTGTCCGTTCCTCTCCCCGTCCAGTTTGTAAGTCCTCTGATTCTCAAATCTACCTAATTTTAATAATTTCTTATAACTTTCGTATTTATGTCTCTGATTTTGGCTGAGATTTTGGGGAAGTTAGTTAGTATATGTGAATATGAATGTGGGATTTTAAAGATTAGGATCATTCTACCCAAATTTTGGAAAGGAATTGATCTTTAGACGGAGCCAAGTGATTTTATTTGATTTATTTTAATTATTCACGCTATATGGCCACCAATAAGTTATTGGGTTCGAAAATTTGAACTTCTTCTAGATTAATTTTGAGGAGTACCAACTTTGGAATTGGTGGAGTGTGACACTCTCTATACTAGTGTGCAAGGCTCCCTCATCATGTAGGTCCTAGGAAGGGACATGTACTCATCCTTTACCTATGTTTTCAACAAGGTTGTGTAGGGCTCTAGGTTTGAACTTCTGAACTTAACCATTGAGCTGAGTAGTGAGCACTTGGCCACTTAATCAAGCCTAATCTTTAAAAGTTTGATGCTTGATATATTATGTTGACATAATTCTCAGTCGGTAGCTTCTGTAGAGTGGGCTACTGGTGAAATTTAGTTGATAGCTCCATTTTGTGCATTTGTCTCTATGGACTACTTTATTTAATCTCTACCAATTAGCTTCTTAACTTTAAATTTGGAAATGCATGTATGGGCTTTCACACCTGGATGATTGCCATTTGTCTAAATGTGTTATTCCCTTTTGCTCATTATGTAGAGAGGACGACTTACTGAATATGCTCTTGAATCTGAGTTTTACTCTGAGAATGGAGAAACAGGGTCTGAAGACAATGGGACACAGTCGTTCTGTCTGTCAGATGCTGGATTGACTGCTGTTGGTGAGGGCTTCAGTAAGATTGAAACATTGAGCTTAATATGGTGCTCCAATATAACAAATGTGGGATTGCGGTCTATCACTGAACATTGTAAATCATTGAAGGCTTTGGATTTACAGGTATTCTCTGTTGTTGAATCTAGGCTGTACACCAAGTCTCAAATTTGTTGATCTATTTCAATTCATTGGCAATTTCAATATTGTTCGGTGCAACATTTATTGTAACTGAGCATATCACTTAGCTATGTTAAGTTAATAAGCCTACATGTTCTGTGCCAAGCACAATTTTTATTTTTTTAATCCGACTATTTTGGTAGTAAGCTTTGGAGGCTGACTAATTTTCCACCCATGTTACTTTTGATTTGCTTTCTTCAACAATGCCATATTGCCATGGCTGCAGTATTGCTTATGCTATGAGGCAACACTGTACCTGCATTGATTAACATATTTCTTTTTGAAGGGTTGCTATATTGGAGATCAAGGTATAGCAGCTGTTGGGGAGTTCTGCAAGCAACTTGAAGATTTGAATTTGCGGTTCTGTGAAGGCCTAACTGATAGTGGCTTAGTTTCCTTGGTGGTTGGTTGTGCAAAGACACTAAAATCACTTGGTGTTGCTGCTTGTGCAAAGATAACCGACAAGTCCTTAGAAGCTGTTGGGTCACATTGCACATCTCTTGAGATATTATCATTAGACTCAGAGTTTATCCGGGACAAAGGTGTACTTGCTGTTGCCCAAGGATGCCCTCTTTTGAAAACACTGAAGCTACAATGTGTTAATGTTTCTGATGAGGCCTTGCAAGGTGTTGGCAATTCCTGTTTGTCATTGGAGATATTGGCTTTATACAGTTTCCAGATATTCACAGATAAGTGAGTTGCTTGTGGATAAATTATTATTATTATTATTATTATTATTATTATTATTATTATTATTATTATTATTATTATTATTATTATTATTTTTATTTGTTTTTGATTAATTTATGTTGTAGCTTAATGTTCCAAGATTGGTATTGACCTAAAAGCCTGCACTATTTATTTATTGTTCATTCTTTTTAAGTTGTATGACCAATATCCCCATTTGTGGTCCACCTTTTATTTCACTCGTATTTTTTTACACTTGGTTAGCTTCTTCATCCCTAAACAAACTTCTGTCAATAATGTGGTGAATCCTCTGTTTCATTTATATGCATCTTCTGTTAGTAAAGTCTAACTGAAGATATAACTTCAACCTTAAAAGGAAAAGTTGAGATTTAAATCATCTCACCTGTAATTTTGATGCTTATGTCTCAGGAGTTTATGTGCTATCGGGAAAGGGTGTAAGAGGTTAAAGAGTCTCACACTGAATGATTGCAATTTCTTAAGTGACAAAGGCTTAGAAGCAGTGGCAGTAGGTTGTTCTGGACTTACACATCTTGAAGTTAACGGCTGTCACAATATAGGAACCTTTGGGCTTGAGTCCATTGGAAGATCTTGCACGTACGCTCATTCCTTTTCCTGTAGTGGATAATTTTTTTTGTTATTATGTTTACTATTTGACTGGTCATGGATTTTATGGGTTTCTGACTGATTATCTGCATCATGCTTGATGTGGGTCATCTGCACTCATATTTTGGCTGTTTGTTCAGTTTGACAAATCTTTACATCAAGCACTTCTATAGTTGGAAGGTTCTTTTCTATTAAACCTTTGAATTTCTTCCAGTGATCTACTGCTTTTGATATGCTTGAGGCTTGGAAATACTATGAGTTGATAAGCAAGAAAAGGTTTGGTTTCCAGTATAGACCACAAATTATATGACAGATTTGCCAATTTTAACAAGGATAGTTCTTTTTTTGCATTTGTGTTTTATCTCTTTTATATATGGTTTAATTTGATTGCTTGTTTCTATGCCTCTACCAGGATGAGAAGTAAGGGAGAACGTGTATTGTTAGTTAACTCACAAGCTATAGATTTTGAAAATTAAGTTTCACATGCAAAGATGATGCATATGAATTTGATTTTTCTAATACTGCTTATCTCCACCAATCAGAGTAGAGGATCAGTAGTACACTAGTACTATTAGACATGACCTATTAAATAAAAATATTCAAATCTTTGTGAGCTGTTTTAATTTTAGCCACAGCTTTTAATTTTGCAAGTCTGCTAGTGTTTGATTTTTGTTGCAACTCAGAGCCAACCCAAGATACTACCATCCTGAAAGCTCCTAACTCTAATCCAGACTTAGGCCACCACCACCATTAGTTTGTCATTCTCACGTTTTTCTGCTGCAGGATAAAATCCCATTCACTCAAATCACATTTATCATGGAATGTGCTGCTTACTAGCACCCCATTGCAGACTCAGAACAGACCTCATCGATCCAAATTAAGGTTTAGTTGGTACTTGGTGGTGCTGAATGAAGAAACATTTTTGGGTAGAAGGATCTTTGGAAATATAGGGGTAGAAAACAAATTGATAATGAATCTGGGTCGAATAAATTTTAACTATAATAGATGATTGGTGTACATTGTAAAAAAAAAAAAAATCAAATGTTGGTGGAGATTGCTAAATTTAGATGTTTTGGCTAAACTTGCAAATAGGTGATAAAGATTTGACCATTTTAAGTTAATAAGCATTGGTGAATATATAAACTTTAGATTTTGAAAATTACATTTCATATGCAAGCTTATGCTGTTATGCATATGAATGTGGTGCTTCTTGAGGCTGTTGCTCTTACCACTTTCCAGTGATACTCATAGGTGCAAGAAAAAAAAAGAAAAAGATGCTGCAGGGTAAAATAGGTCTAAAGTGTTGGTGTACCTTTAAGCTGTTGTAATTAGGATAATTAGGAAGCTAGGCAATATTGTTAGTTCTCCTGTCCGGCTGTCATTTTGTTTAACTACTATTCTCTACTCTGCATGATTAGGAAAACATCAGAGCTTTTGTTTCATAATTGATTGTTGATTCTAGGATTATGTGAAGTAAAGTTTTTTCTTGTTCAGGCAGCGACCAGTGTGCATCCATTGAAAATCATGCAGATTTTTATTTTTTATTTTTTATAACCGCATTCTGCAGGCAGCTTTCTGAATTGGCCTTGCTATACTGTCAAAGGATTGGTAACTATGCATTGTGTGAAATTGGCAAAGGCTGCAAGTTTTTGCAAGCTCTGCATCTGGTTGATTGTGCAAGTATTGGAGATGATGCAATTTGTAGTATAGCTAGTGGCTGCAAGAACCTGAAAAAGCTTCATATTCGCCGCTGTTATGAGGTATCATTTCTTTATCATTCATTTTGGCCATTGATCTTTCCAAGTTGTGGTATAACTTGATTGAAGGCAGTAGTCTGTTAGTGTTTCATACAGAAACTTGAAGTTATTTTTTTCCCTTCTTTCTTCCATTTTGTCTCAATAGCGTGATTTCTTTTATCTGTTTTTGTATAGGTTGGGAATAAAGGAATAGTAGCTGTTGGCGAAAACTGTAAATTCCTTGCAGATCTAAGCCTTCGATTCTGTGACAGGTAGGTGATTTGTTTCTCTCCTTGTCATTTAAAAGATGTGCCTTCTCTTTTCAATACTGCATAATTATCTGAAAAGTTAGTATCCAACAATCTCTCCAAGATATCTATGTTATCAGGTAAAATGTTATCAGCAAGACTGGCTTTCAAGTTGTGGCCTGTGGGTCAATATTAAGTCTTATTTAAGTTATTCTAGGTCACCAGTTTGTTTTGACACCTTCAATTCTTGCTATTGGTGTTTGGCTATAATTAGACATCAAATTCTATTCAATATCCAGGGTAGGTGATGAAGCACTCATTGCCATTGGCCAGGGTTGCTCTCTTCATCATTTGAATGTAAGTGGCTGCCACCATATAGGAGATGCTGGAATTATTGCTATTGCCAGAGGGTGTCCTCAGCTAAGTTACTTGGATGTGAGTGTTCTCCAGGTGTGTCCCTTATTTCCCATCTCTACCAAAACATGTGATGTATGTTGGGATTGGGATTTGCATATGATTTTTCATGTATTCTGCTGGTGAGAGTTTTCATTTGCACAGTGATTATAGACAATCAGGCGCTTATCCAATGTGACAAAGTCTAATGAGTATTGGATTGCTGATGGGCAATTAGGAACCGAATTTTGTTAAACAAGTGAACTTAGATTTAGCATTGTTTTTATTTCACTTGCACAACTTTTGTGGCAGATATAAATGTCAACTCTGCCTGTGCACTATTATTGGTTACTGTTATATGTTTGTTGTATACATGTATATCAATGTTGATGCACACATATGAATTAAGCTTTAATATATAAGGTCTTTTTTTTTTGGGGGGGGGGGGGGGGGGGACAAAAAGGTTACTGTATTCGTTGATGTTATTTTAAATTGTTACTCTTGTTTACGTTATTACTTACACAATGTTGAGTCATTGAATGTTGACAGAATTTGGGGGATATGGCAATGGCCGAGTTAGGTGAAGGTTGTCCACTGTTGAAGGATGTAGTTCTATCACATTGCCGTCAAATTACAGATGTGGGTCTCAGCTATCTTGTTAGTAAGTGCACGCTGCTGGAAACCTGCCACATGGTTTATTGCCCTGGCATTACTACAGCGGGTGTGGCCACTGTAATTACAAGCTGTGCTTACATAAAGAAGGTTCTAGTAGAGAAGTGGAAAGTTAGCCCGAGGACCAAAAGGAGAGCAGGCTCGATCATCTCCTATCTATGTGTTGACCTTTAGAAGTTGCATGTGGACAACAGTACTGTTATCCAAAACACCTTGTTGGACAAATGCACTGGCCGAGATGATTCTTTTTATGGACGGACTGCTAGTATGAGCTAGATGTGGGTGAAACCCCAAGTTCCAGATTTTGCATTATATTTATATATTAGCCTCAGGTTGTAATAAGGTATCCGGGATGATATCTCTTTTACAGTGGTGTGGTATGGTGTGATGTTGGTGAAGAGTACTTAATAGTTTTTCCACAATGAAGCTTCTTTTGGGTTTGCTGGGAAGGGAGGAGGGCGTGTTAGTCAAACATCTTTATACATAGTATTGGTTTATGTGCCCTTAATATATCTTTTATATGAAGAACTACAGAAATGTAAAATTATATAAATTAGCTCAAAATATTTGCAGAATCACTTGGGTTTTTCTTTTAGTTTCTAGGTAGTGAAGCTTTTACAAACAATAATGGGCGAATATTGTACATTTTTTAATTTGTTTTTTTTTGGGAAAATGACACTTTATTTCTTGAATTATATGTTTATAGCACTTCTTTTCCTTGAGTTATTAATGTATCCACATTGTTCCGTAAGTAATGTTAAGTGGTAATTTTTTCTCCTTTTATGTTAGATGAAAATTTTTATTTTAAGTATTTCATTTATTTATTTTCTCTAACAAATTATTGCTTATATGTATAGATGATCACGGTTCGATTTGAATCTAACTGTAGCAATCAAATTGAAACCGTAGGAACAATTTTGGTTACGATTCAAAACTGAATAGAATAAAATAAAATTAAAAAATTATTGAATTTAGATTATTTTTAAAATAAGAAATATTATTTACAATAAATAAATTTTGAACTGCGGTTTAAACTGAAATTGAAACTTTTCTAAAAGGTTTCCATTTTGATTTATCATTTTTTTAGAATTCTGATTTATCATTTTTTTAGAATTGTGAATTGGAACTGAAATGACTTTCTCAGAACTATGAACTGGAATTGAAATACAATCACATTTATATGTGGATTAGAATAAATGTGAAACCGGTTCGGTTTGGTTCCAGTTTCAATTTTGAATTGTTGATTCTAAATTTACTTATTTATTTTAAATTCTATTTCTTATTTTTAAAATAGTCTAAATTCAATAATTATTTTATTTTATTTTATTTTGGAATATTATTACAACAGTGTCCCCGATTATGCCGTACTTATTTTGTAGGGTAAAAGTATCCATATAACATAAAAGGGGAAAAATTGCCACTTTTAACATAATTGAGAGGACAATTGTGACTACATAAATTAACTCATGAAAGAAAAGTGTTATAAGCATATAATTCAGGAAAAAAAGTGTATTTAAAAAAAAATGTTATACAAACGGCAACGTGTGTGTTATTATTGTTAACTGTTTTTTATTATAGTGTTTCCTATTGCGGTTTGAAAGTGAGACAGAACCTAGGTATAATTTCTGTCTTGCACAATATCACAGGTGGCTTCGTGGCTAGTCTCCTTTGAAATCAAAGGACAGGGTAACAAAATGATTTCTTTTCTCTGCCTAAAACACCACAAGTGTGCATTAATTAAATTATAGAATCCAACCCGATAGAGCACATTAATTAAATTATAGAATCCAACCCGATAGAGCACTGTAATGACGGAGGAATCTATGTAGAAATGAACAATATAATTGTCCTGCATGTACTGCTTGCTTGCTAGCTACAAGTCACCAAATGAGAAATGGGATGAGATTTTGGTTCTCACAAAAATTCACAGTTGATTTGATTGGTGCTTATCTGGTCTACTATACACAGACATGCAATAGTACTGTCAATTGATAAATAGTTTTCTTCCTATTATCAACCCTTGCTAACTAACTAAATATTAAGTATTGTTTGCGGGCATCACTATTCACTATTACTCCTCCAATGCAACCATAGAGGAATGGGAACGGTAGAGATCGTAGGGGGCCCACAGTAGATCAACGGTGCAGGGCCTCCTAGCATCCATGCGCAACCACGGCTTCCCCTTCCCACTCCAATGCAGGAGGCTAATAGGTCCAGGATGGAGCCCTCTACATTTCCCTTCTAAGTTGTCGCCGCCTAACCCGTGCTGGTTCCACCTGTGATCCACCGCCCTAATGTTGCCCGCGAAAACCAATAGGATAGGCGGCAAAGACCCCAAGTGATATATCCTCTTGTGTTTCTGTATCCTCATCCATTGCTCCACTTTCTCAGTGTACCCTCCTTTCCTCCACTTCTCCACGTCCACCACCATCACTCCGGTGTTGAAGTAACAAGCTCGCCGCCACTCGAACGTGCGCGCCAACACCGGGTCCGACCAGAACGCGTCGTCTGTGAAGTAGCTGCTGAAATTCGCCTGGCAGTATTCCGGCGCTGCCAGCACTTTGTTCTCCATGTCCACCGCCCACAGCTTGGCCACATCATCCACGACGATGATGTCAGAGTCCAGGTATAAAGCACGGCTCACCCCGTCGGGGAGAATGTCGGATATATAGATCCTGGCATAGTTGAGTGGCTGATCCAGGGCTTGCCTTATAGACTTGGAAATCTTGCCGCGAACGCGCTTAGGATCAAAGCGGTACATTGTGAAGGTCAAGTAAGGGAAGGTGGATTTGATTATGGAAAGAATCTCGGGATCAGAGTTGATGGTGAGAAAATGAAAAAAGGCGTTCTCGGGGCAGGTGGAGTGCTGCAAAATGGATAATATGGCAGCCATTGTACCTCGTATGTAGTTGGTGTCCAGGGGCATGACAATGTGGATGAGGGTGGTGGTGTTATGGGAGGATGTGCATGAGTCGCCATTGCGAAAGGCGGGAGCCTCCCGAAAGGAAGGTGAAGAAGAAGTTGTGGGGACGCGAATGGCGAGGGCGGTGGTGGTGGTGGTTGAGATGGGATGGTGCAAGAGGAGGAGGAGGAGGAGGAGAGGCAGGAGGCCTAAGATTGGGAAACAATGATATCTGTGTTTCCAAAAGGCCATCCTGCGCACAAATCCTCTAAATATTTCAGTATTTTATGTTCTTGCTTGTGTAGCAGCAGAAATGGATTTCAAAAGTAATCGAGGAAATATAGCCATGAAAATGGTGGTCATAGTTGTTGTATTACGGAAAGTTGGTTGTGTGAGTTTGATTGCTCTCAGAGGCTTGGAGATAAGATCGGACTTTCCTTCTTTTCACATTATATTTTCGCTGTTACCAACTATTTTTCTTTTCTTATCTTAGGTATATATATAGAAACTTTTATATTGGGACAATATATAGCAATTTCTAATTCCTAAATTATGCATGCAGATTACTCAATTTATCCTTATACTTCGCCTTTATAATACTGTTACTCTTTATATCCACGAGACTAACTTACCAATGTAAAAATTATATATAATTATCATTAATAAATAAATGATCCAAATCTTAGATATTATATTCTATTACGATAGTCTAGGCAAAATATTGCATGTACTTATATAATTCATTTATTTGTAATAAATTTGATAATTTTATTCAAGTTTATATTTGCATTGATTGATTACTTATATATTATATATAATTATAATTGGTAAATATGTAAAAATTAATATCGGAAGAATGACCATTTTAGTTCCTCAATTGTATTAAAATTAGAATATCCAACTCAATCTTTTAATTATACATGTGACTCTATTTTTAGTCCTTAAAATTATTTGCTTGGTGATCATTTTAATTCTTTACCTAAGATAAAATTTACGGTGATAAGTGGGTAATTATGTAAATTTTCTTCCTCCCAAAATACACATCAACGCTAGTTTAGCCCAAAAATAAATCAACCCAGTTTCTTCCCACACTACAACAAATTCAATGTTTAGCAACATATAAATAGCGAATATTCCGACTCTAAAAGCCTGGCAAGTCACAACTCTCCGCCAGTCTGCCACTCTGCCGTTCTCCAATTCAATCCTTAACACTTATTTCTTCCATAACCTTATTTAGACATGAGACATTGAATCCCTAAAAATCTAAAATCCCTAGCTGTTCGTTTGCGATTTCAAGTTACACTCTCCGCTAGTTCGTTGCACTGCGACTGCCCCTGTGATTTTCAGTCTCTGGTCTCCGCCTCCGCCCTCCGTTGCGACAGCGCCGGCGAGGCGACGAGAAGTCAAGAACTCCAACTCTGGACGAAGGGAGGTGTTTCTAGTTTTCTGAGAGGTTACCACTGTTACCAGTGATAAGCTGCTTCGATTCATTTCCGGTCATTTCTGAATTCTGATGAACTGTCAAGGAATTCTACCGGCGGCCTGATAACTGGTACTGTACTGTTGGAAATTTTCGTCCGAAGAAAATTCACGATGCAATTCAATTGTTTTGGTTTTTTATTTTACATATTAGTATAAATATATATTATGCCCTACCTTACACCCTTCTCACTTTCTCACTTTCCCACCTGCTTCTCAGTTTTCACTTCTTCACTGGTTTTCCTTGACAATCACATCTAACGCTCTCTTCAATCACTCTGTCACCGGGCACCATCGTCAAGTATTCTGTCGCCAATATATCCATGTACTGTTCTTATTTTATTTGCCCTTGTTAATTATTTTTGTGTTAATAGGAAAATAGTTTGGCTGTGGTGTGTAATAAATGTTTTGGTTTGGAAATTCCTGTGTTTGTTTCTTTATGCTTCATGAACTTAGTATGTTTCTTTATTGTCTATGAATTTGTTGGAAGAACTTTCTAGTTGCACATACTGATTTAGAGTTACATTTAATTTCTTGGAAGGGAATTATATTTTGTGTTTTCAAAATTTTCCTAAAATCTAATCACATTTAGGGTTTGTATCTTTATTTATCTTGAATAAAATGTGACCTTTTTTTTAATCTCTTGAACTAAGAAGGATAAAAATAGTTAAAAGATAATGAAGACTGAAATAATGAAGCTTAAAATAACTAAGGATAAAATGTGGCTATATTTTTCTTGAACTAAGAAGGATAACAGATTAACAGGGGATAAGAGAAAGATAAGTCTAGTTAAGAGAGTGAAGGCTAAAATAATGAAGGTTAAAATAACTAAGGATAAAATGAATATTACTAAGAAAGTGTGCAAGTCTTGTCTCAGTATATATTTTTACTAATTATTCGTCTCTGATTACTGTTTTATAATCATCTTTCATTTAAAGCTAGACCATACATGCTTACAAGTTATAAGATAATGTGCACCTTTTTACATTAATATTTCCTCATGTCTTTGGAATCATTTTAATTTTAAGAATATTTAGACATGCATAAATAATGGACCTTCTTGAGTTTGGTAGTTTTGAGAAACTGTTTTTCAGATTTGGTTTATTACTTTTTATTAATGGAATAGTTTTGAGTTTTTGGCATAATTATTTACTTTAATCTTTTCTTCTTGGATAGTGAAACTGTTAAATTTTGACATAGAGCAACCATATATTGAAGCATGCAAACTGCTGATCAATCTGCCAAGGTAATAATGGCTCTCTGTACGTATAAGTATTAAGTAGTGTCAAGTTTTGTTCTGATAAAAATATAATTTGCAGATCATGATTCATTCTCAAGATTTCATTGGTTTCTTTCATAATTTAGATATACAAGCTAGCATGATATCAATCTATCAATGTGGTCTCCATCATCAACCCACACATCAAAAGATAGTAAGATAATGTATGTCTTTCAGTTCACAATTTTGAACCAAAGGGAGGATGGAAGCCCCAGAGAAGAGAAATTGAGTGATGACCAAATTCATTCTCAAGTTCCAATGGTTAAGTGAATTTCTTTTGAAAAGATTTGGTTGGAATCTGAATGATGCTTGAGAAAATTGTCAATACTTCGTGGACTCTATCACAAGGTAGTATCACAACTAGCTGATTTGTTCTTTAGCTTTTGTGAACAACTATTGAATTTTTTTTCTTCATAGGTTGGGATAGAGTTGGTTCCAGAGATTATGACGTGGAAAGTTCAAATCCATTTTGTGAAACTGATGTCATCAGTTTAGTGCCTTAATTTGTGTAAAGTAAGGTTTCTTTCACTTAGCTTATAATTTTGTTTAATCAGTTTGGCTTATAAAATTCTTTGATATTCTGCTGGCATTAGTATTTTTAAGTAGTGAAAACAAAAGAATATTGCTCATCAAAATGATCTTCACAGCATGTTGTATGCTCTTCTGCTTATGGTCGAACCTTACTGGAGTCCTCTAAGATTGCTCTTGACAAAGGGAAGCTGGAAGATGCCTTGAATTTTGTAACAAAGGTATATAAGATTGTTTTTCAATTTTCATGAATTATTAACTCTTATATAGTTGCATAGATTAAAAAAAAATTGACTTTATATATGATTTCATTTTGAACTGAAGGCTCTTACAAAAATGATTGTTGTTTGTGGCCCATATCATCGTACAACCGCAAGTGCCTATAGCCTACTGGCAGTTGTTCTTTATCACACTTGAGACTTCAATCAGGTCTTTTGTTGCATTCTTCTGTCGCCTTCTTCCGTTGCCTTCTTCCAAGACAGTCCGCCATTGATTTAGAGGAGGGTTATTGAGTCCTTCATTCAAAAGAAGAATCAATTGTAGCCACGCCATGACTCCTCTCTAAGGTATTTAATCTCTTCTCCACTCTTCAATAAGTTATTAATTCTGAAATCTCAAAACTTGTACTGAAATAGAATGCTCCGACTCTCTGAGTCTCCCTCAGCCTCGCCGTCCACAACCGTCAGGACCGCCAAACGCTACCCTCCAGCCTCGCCATCCACCGCCGACCGTCAGCCTCCGACCTCCAAATATGAAATCTCCGTAAGCAAACCTCGGTATGTGTTTGAAATTTTGTAGCCAAATCAAAATGAGATGCGTGCTGTATTATAATTTTTTTAATTTAAAAAATTAAATAAAGAGATTAATTTTTGAATTTTCTATATGATGGAAGGTTTAAGGCTTTGGAGGTTTGGCGTTTATGTTTTGTGTTTCTGATGAATAAATATATTTTGGAGACTTTTTAAAACTTTGTATTAAGTTTGAATAGAGCTATCTAGGCTAACTATTGCAGTTTACTATCATATTCATTCGCCATAGGTGAACTTTGTCACGTCTACAGTTTGCCTATAGTTTTATAGTCCATCTGGCTTTGTCATCTACTGCTAATTTGATGTGCATTTCTCTAGTTTTGGTCAGTTATTATGGATTGAGTATATGCTTGGTCTCTTAGAGCTTTGCTCTTTTTCTTCTTATTTTTTTGTTAGTTTCTAACAAATGGGAGCCATTGGTGGGGAATAATCTATGAAGTGAGACAAAATGCAAGGAACAGGACTTGGAGAAGAAGAGAAGATCTTGGTGGTAGTGAGGTTGAGGCCTTTGAGTGAAAAGGAGATTTCAAGGAATGAAGTTTCAAATTGGGAATGCATCAATGACACCACCATTTTGTATAGGAATAGCCTCCAGGAGCGTTCTGGACTTCCAACTGCTTATACATTTGGTGAGGGAACTCCCCACTTTTTTCTTTTCATTAAACTCATCTTGTTCAGGATGAGAGATTTTGATTGCCAAGAGGTCTGTTTAGGGGGGTTTGTATCTGGTTTTTTAACTTGAATTGTCACTATTTCTTGACAGACAGAGTATTTAGGGGTGATTGCTCAACAAGAGAAGGACTACTCAGGGGTGTTAATTGTGAGTGCCTTCTTCATGCCTTCACTCTAATGTTTATGCTATTTTATCTTGAGAAAACTTCTAAGTTAGGGAATTATAAATAAATGATGGATGCTTACAGAGAAATGCTGACCTACATTGCTTCTGGGAAAAAGGACTACTGGAAGAGAAGTTGATCCTGTCACTATTGCTCCTATATGTGTTCATTTTTCTCCACCAATGGCATGTGTTCAGCTTTAGGAGCAACCACAAATATTCAAGACCTAGCGAGAATGGAGAAAAATTTACCAGTGAACAACAGTACCTCTCTATGCCATGCTTCCTGCATCTGCTCAGCTTCGTGTATTTGAAGAATTGTGTTTTGAACGGTGTATTTGAAGAATTGTGTTTTGAACTGTCTAAGATGAGGAACCAACTTCTTTGAATACTATTAAATGTTATTATTTGACAAATAATATTACTTACAATTGATTTTCTTTTTAATTAAATGTGTATATAGAGTTTATTTGTGATTATACGCATTTGAATATAAAGATTTTTGAAGAAATATAATTTAATGATTATTATAAAAATATAATAATGTAATTATAAAACATTTAGCGACACTTAATAACTGCCATTAAAATTTAAGAATACAATAAATAGATTTATTTAGTGGCAGTTACAAAACCGCCGCTAAAAGCAAATGAAAATAAATAGATTCATTTAGTGGCGGTTTCAAAACCGCTGCTAAAAGCGAACGAAAATAAATAGATTTATTTAGCGGAGGTTTCAAAACCGCCGCTAAAAACAAACGGAAATAAATAGATTTATTTAGCGGCGGTTTCAAAACCGCCGCTAAAAGCAAACGAAAATAAACAGATTTATTTAGCGGCGGTTTGTGCATTCAAAACCGCCGCTAAATAAGTTTCTCATGAATTCTCGCAGTTGTAGAAAACCGCCGCTAAATGCTTCGCGACACACTATTTAGACACGCTTCAGTAACCGTCGCTAAACACAATAGTGGCGGTTTGTAACCGCCGCTAAACGTAAAAAAAACCGCCTCTAAATGTCATATTTGGTGTAGTGCCAAAACCATTAATATACAAAAGTAAGTAAAAAAATGTTGCCATCAAAAGCAATGCCAAGAGAAGAAAAAACAAAAAACAGAAGAGCATATGACCATCATACTACATAGGTTGTTTAAGTGCTAAACCTAAAAGAAAAGCATCAGACTCTAATAAGTCTTACAAAAACCATTAGGGAACCTTTTCTTTGCAGTTAATTACAAAAAAAACATTTGTAGAATTAATGGTTACACAACTTAAGATATCCTTATATCTTCTGGTTTATTGTCACTCTATTTGGTTCCCTTTGTTTTCTTTTAGTTGATTTGTCATATTTGATTGTTCAGCAGGTATGGATTCTTGGGTAGCCTGACTTGCAATTGGTGGTGGAGGAATAGAGCTGGTTATGCACTACAATGGATAAAGGATGCACAATATATGAGAACATCACTTGCCAACTATGCATTGGTAGGTATTAAAAAGTTACAACATAGATATAACCGTTAAGTTTGTTGCCAGATTTGTAATTCATGTTGATTGGGAACCCTACAATATTGGTTTGGTGGAGCTGAACGACTCAATTGTTGGATTGCTAAAGAGATGTTGGATATGAGTCATCTGATTCACTTGAGTGTTGCTTGGTCTTATTGTAGGGAGAATTGTTGGTCTAGAATGAACAGGTTGATGTTGCACTCCATTGCCTATTTGGTGTTGCTGGAATACATCCAATATGTAAAAACTTAAATTAGATATATAAAAGAATACATACATACATATAGGCTATGAAATACCTTATTAGCTATAGATCCATTTCCTTGATTGCATGAAGTTTTATTGTGTCATGTCTTGCCAGAAACAGAACTTATATATATATATATATATATATATATATATATATATATATAAAACCTTAGACAATTTTGTAAAAGCCATTTCATTCTCTGTGTTATCTTGTTTTCTTAACTTAGCTTCTTAGGTCTCTTTGGCCGAACTTTGTATTTTGGTGGAAGTGGTGGTGGTTTCCCAGTCTTAGCCCACATTTCAGAAGAGGTTATATGTGGTATGACTGACTCATAACTTTTGAGGTATGATTCAACTGAGTAACACTCATCTGTATAATCTGATCCGCTGGCTAATAACCTTTTAACCAAATAGCTGAAATGACATGTGAACAAGGAACCCCTGTTAAATCCGATCTTCTGCATGATCAATGATATTGACTTAAGTTCATTTTAAACTGCTTTCCTTTATCATCCTCAATTTGGTAATTCTCATCATTTCACTTATAGGTGATAAGTGCTAAAGACACTCATATTTAAGGGACTTTAAGGGGATGTTTTGTACTCAATTGCTATCCTTTGTACTTGATTTATGGTTAATTATGCTCGAATATGCTGCAAAACTCCACCATACTTTGTATTTTTGTGATTGTGTAAGGATTTAAGCTTAAGAGGAAGGCATATGGGCACGGACCGAAACATCCCGAGCCAAGAGCAAATCGGAGCGGTTCAGAAGCCCATCCACGCTTGCGGAGCCGCGTGGATGGGATACAGAAGTTCCCACGAGGCAAATCCACGAGCGTGGACTATCGTGGATTGGACACAGAACTTCCCACGAATCCTATCCACGTTAGTGAAGCTGAAGCGAGAAGTGGCATAAGTGACCAATCCACAAGCGTGGAGCGGCTCGTGGATTGGAGGCAGTGCGCGGTTGAGATGCAATTGGAGGGGAAAAACTATTTAAAGGCCTAGATTAGACTTAGATAGGGAGTTCCGATCATTTTAGACATTAGATACATTTTATTTTCCCAATTTGTGAGCTCTAGGTTCTCTCTAGCCCTCTTGCATTGATTGAAGAACTCTTGGAGAAGGAGGCTTGACAATCTTCCAACTCTAGGAGCTAATTGTAGGAGTGAATCACCTTTTCAATCAAGTTTTGGTACATTTACTTGCTTTCTATCTCTAATTGCTTTGTTAATTCTTGATGCAATGTGGATTTGCCTAGCTACAATGAATGGCTAGATTCTTTTTAGGATTTGAATTGTGAATCTTGAGCATGATGCTAGTGTGATGGTACAACAAGAGAGATGCAAAAGCCAGAATGTATGAAGTCAAGGAGAGTGTGGCCCATGATGCTAAAGTAGATGCAATGAATCTTGAAATCAAAAGGCTACAATCCATTGTGGAGAAGCTAGAAGCCAAATCACAACCTTGCATGGTTTTGGATTTATATTGCAATGTGTGTGGATGACCTCATGATACGATGGAGTGCACATCACCAAGCAGTTTTGAGCAAGTGGAAGCCGTGGGTTACCAACAAGGACCCCGTGGCAATGCATACAACTACGGGGAAGGTGAAAGCTCAAATTGGAAACAAGGTAATGGTTGGAATCAACCGGGGTATCAAGGGAGGCCCCAAGGAAATCCAAGTCGAAACCCACTTATGGTTTGTGAAGAGATAGAGACCGAATTGCCTATGGCCCACAATTTCATCAAGGATTGTCAAATGCTCTTTACCGACCACCGATTGTCTCCCAAGGTGACTCGTTGGTTCTAAGAAGTGAAGCAAGAGAAGTGGAAGAAAGACTCTCTAAGGTGATCAAAGAGATAAAAAAGGAGCAAGGATTCCTTAAGCAAGAGATCACCGAAGACAGGCAAGAGATAGTCGCGGTGAGGCAAGACTACACGTCCTCAATGAAGAACATTGAAACTCAAGTAGCTCAAATGTCCCGGATGATGTTCGAGAGGCCGTGGGGTGCATTGCCATGTACCACCGAAAACAATCCCAAGGAGAGGGTGAATGCCGTGATGGTCTTGAGTAATAAGGAAGATAAAAGAGATGCTATAGAGAAGGTTTGTGAGAAGACCACCCTCTTGTAGTCAAAAAGTGAGAAACATTGAGACCACCTCGCGTGGTCCATCAAAGAAGAAAGGAGGAGAGGACACCTCTTGTGCCCTCAAAGTTCAAAAGAAGGAAGTGGTTTCCTCGAGAAATCAACCACCAACACCACCCTCAACAAAGATGATCTACATGAACACGTGGGAAAGAAAAGGGAAGGTAAACACTTTTCTTCAAAAAATTCATTGTGCTTGTCATTTGAAACATGCTTTAGAAAATGACGAAGAAAATGTTGTGCGTCAAGCTTATTTAGGCAATGAGTTGTCGGCCGTGATCCACACGGGGTACCCAATCAAAATGGGAGACCCCGGCGCGTTTGTTGTTCCATGTTCGATCAAAGATTGTGCATTTGGAATCACGTTGGCCGATCTCGGAGCTTCTATAAATGTAATGCCTTCTTGTGTGTTCGACCGGTTGAAATTGCCATATATCTCCCCAGCACGACTCACCATTCGCTTAGCCGATGGGTCCGTAAGGCACCCCAAAGGAATAACGAAGGACGTGTTGGTGACGGTAGGAAAGTACATTGTACTGGTTGACTTTGTGGTCATAGATGTTGGGAGGAGCATGATGCCCTGTTAATCCTTGGGAGACCTTTCTTGGAAACTTGTCGTGCCCTCATTGACGTTGGCATGGGTGAGTTGACCATAAGATTCAATGGGGAAAATGCCAAGTTTGAAATGGCCAAAATGCAAAATGAAAGTGTTTGTGTTGCAAAGAAAAAGGTCAAGGCTAAGGCTAAGACAAACAATGGTGGGGAATGGAGAAGTTGTCTTGGGCACCTAAGTATCTCAAATCCAATGGTTTTGAAGGAAGTTGAAAAGAAGAAGGTTTCGTCTAGCCAAGGACGTAAAACGTGGCGCTTCTTGGGAGGCAACCCAAGGTTCTTGTAAATATTTTGCTTTGTCAAAAGTGTTCCATGTTTGTGTTGTTGTTTGGTACTTTTGGAACTCATTTTTGCAGGTGTTCTTGTTGGAAAAATTGACCAAAAAAGTTTGAAAGTTGGAGGAGATAACACAAAGAAAGAAGGAAAATTTTGGGGAGTGGATTGTTCCCAATCCATGAACCCCATCCTCATGCGTGGGGTGCGTGGATTGGAAATGTTCAACGAAATACAGGGGAAATCCCACGTGCGTGGATGAACACGTTGATTGGAACCAGAAGGTTCAACAAACCCCATCCACGTGCGTGGGGTGGTATGGATTGGTTCCAGAACGTCCCACGCCTGAGGTCCACAAAGTAGCAGAGTTCGTCGTAGAAAAGCCGTACCATCCACGATCCCCATCCACGTGCGTGGGGTGGCGTGGATTGGTTCCAGAACCCTGCGCGGGTTTTTGCTCTCTGTTTAAATCCCCCTCTTCATTCTTCCATTCCCAGCCATGAAAAAACTCTCTCCCACGAAAGGTAACCATCTCGCCCAACAAGAACAAGAAGACAAGAAGAAAAGAAAAGAAAGAGAAGAAAAAGAAGAAAAAAAAGAAAAGCATTGAGTTCCCTTGGTTACCAAACTTGTGATTGAACACTCATTTACATTTCCGCATTTTATTTTCCGCATTTTACTTTTTACGCAATTTTTAAATTCCCCAAACAATGTGAGAGGCTAGCTAGAGTAGCCTAGTTGAACTCCTTTTTCTTTAAGTTTCTTTGTTGTTAATAGTTGCATGTTTGATGTTTTTCTTTAGCCATTGTATTTTTCTCTTGTTATTCACGTCAGGCTAAAGACGTTAAATGTGGCGCTCTTGGGATGCACCCCAAGACCTATAAAAATCCAAAAAAAATAGAAAATCAAAAAGAAAAAAATTGAGAAAAGAGAGGAGAAAAGAAAAGTGGGTAGATAGTTAGGGAGTAGCTTGACTATTCCATTGCACTTTTTGATTTAATATCATGCACATATGCCACTAATCATTGTTGTGTAGCTTTGATATGAAGGGGCAAAGTGAATATGATGCTACATGTCATGAAAAAGGGGAAATGCTCTTCATTGGGTGACAATTTCTATCCCTTTTAATTTGTGCCCCGATTTTCAATTCTAAAATGTGGAAAAATGTTTTGCACACATTCTTTGATTTTCCATTTATCTTCACAAAGGATTTGGTCTTACACCCAAATCCCGACAACACTTCTAAAGTGTGGAAAGGGATATGCAATTGTATAGACCTGTGCTCCTTTTTCCACAGAGTCTTCAAAGTAACATCGAGGACGATGTTCATTTTAAACTGTGGAAAGGATGCATTTGTGCTTTAAATGGTTTTATTGCTCAATTAATTGAATGGTGCTTGATTAATGAGTGTTGTTGGTTTTAGGGGTTTTTGAAGGTAACCACACGGTGGTCCAACATCACCGAAAACAAGTAATAAATGCATAATGAAGAGGAAAAATAAAGGAGACACATTATTTTTAATGTGGAAACCGAAAGGTAAAAACCACGGGCCTTTTTGGGCGGTGCCAAGCCAAATTCCACTATTTCCCACTATATTTTGTAAGTAGCCCGTACATGTACAATTTGTGTTCTCTTAAAGAGAAGTAGAGAGAGATGTAAATGTAGAAGGATGTAAATGATAAAGATGGCCTGTGGTAGAGAGATGTAATGGGGTGAAGATCGCTTAGGTCAAGATGACTTGCATTGATTGAACTCCCTTCTTATATTTATAGTAGAAGAATAATAAGACATATGGTAAGGTGATATGTTTATGGTAATTGGGTATTTATGGTAGAGTGGGATATATAGTGGAAAGTAGAGGAATTTAGGGAATATAAAGATATTTAGGTAATGAGAGGTGATATAAGGCTGTAAATAATATTTAGGAAGGTAATTTATGAGGGATTGAGGGTTGACTTGCCTAATCTCGAGATTGCCATATAATAATTTCTTCCACCGCCAAGGATGTCTGGTTACCGGGGATGATTGCCCGCCAAGTATGACTGGTTATCGGGGATGACCGCCCACCAAGGATGACTGTAACACCCCGTGTTACGGCCTCCATATCCGGATTAATTATTTAATTAATTCTGTTACCATATAATTAAGAATGATTTAATTAGACTAGAATCCTCATCAATTAATTAGCGTGACCCACAATGGACCATGGACCCTTATCCTTAACCAAGTCCTTAATCCTATAAGGAATATGATAAGTAGACCTTTGCCATTCAGACCCTAGTTGGGACTCCTGAATCTATATATAGGGACTTAGGAAGCATTTAGAAACCCTAACACAATTAATTCTACCACACAAGATATTCCCGGAGGGAAACCTACAAAGGGATCCCCTTGCCACCAAACGTAGAGGAATCCACTGGAGGGAAATCTTAGAGAAGAACCTTAGTAGCCAAGGATATTGATTAGGGCTAAGAGGTAACCCATGTCTCGACAAAACCTATTTTCCTTGCTATATCTTATTCATTGGCTCCTTTGATAATCGTATGTGTAATTTTGTGATTGAGTCTTGATAGAGCCTTGCTTAGGGTTTATATTGTGTTTATGTGATAATCTTGATGTTCATGATATCGTGATTGATTATATGAATGATATTGTATTTTGATTATGTCTAGAGCCCTAGGGTTTATATCGTGAATTTCGTGTTATGATGTTCTTGGTATAATTGGGTGGGATTATGCATGATCAGGTGTTGAGTCTAGCCTAGGACTCGTCTTTAGGACTTTGCATATAGACTTCTTGATATTCTTGTGGTTCCGGATGCTCCTGAACTGTTAAGGGATTAATGTTAGGTCTTGGCATGTTTAGGAATCGTGTTAGAACGTGTTTGGTATGATTCTTGATTTAATCCCGTAAATTAAATACGTGGCGTTGTCGTTGTAACACCCCACTTTTCTATCTCTTAATCACAACTCTAATCCAACATTAACATAAACTAAGCAACGGAATCTATATCTATATATATATAAAAGTAAAATCCTCCTAACAAATTTTCCCCCCAAAACTTTTGTAGTAAAACTTATTTGGTAAGTAAATGTCAAATGGAAATTAAATAAATAATAATAATAATAATAATAATAATAATAATAATAATAATAATAATAATGTTATTACCTTAAATAAATAAATTATTATACTTTCCCTTAAATAAATAAATTATTATACTTTCCTTTTGAATTAGTATTTTCTATCTATAAATACAAGAGCTTCTTCAATCAAAGAATCTCAGACTCATCTTTCTGCTTTCTTTTTATATTGTATGAATTTTCTACATTTTTCTAACTATATTCTCACGTACTTCAATATGTTTTGCAGTTTGGACATCATGAATAGCTTCATCAACGATATCTTCTTGAAGCTCGCCCAAGAGGTGACTCGCTTGACCCACTACAACAAGAAGCCGATAATCACTTCCCGCGAGATCCAGGCTGGCATGAGATTGGTTCTTCCTGGCGAATTGGTAAAGCACGTTGTCTCTCTAAAAACACTAAAGCAGTCACCATATTTACAAGCTCTTAGATGAAATCATTTAAATCTATGTTTCGTTTTTATATAATCTCAATTAGGGATTAATAGATGTAAAGTAACTTGGATTTGAGTTTAATTTCGTATTATTCTTCCAAAAGGTTTAATTTCATATTATAAGTATTGTTATCTACCTTCAACTATCAGTGAATCGATTAGCATTCTCAAAAAAAAAAAAAAAAAGAATGTCTATATCTACGTGCATTTAAGATGCAACATGTGTATGATTCATTAGGCTTTGAGGCAGGAGAACACATCTGGGTACATTGGTGGATCTGTATCTCATTGCAAAAAAATATCCATACAATTAATTCATTAATATAATTACAATTATCATTATTCTAATTCAAAAAAAAACTAAAGAATTAATTGTAATAATGAAATTTGTTATTAATATTCTGTTACTAATTGACACAGAAATCAGACTAAAAGAAAAACGAAATTAATATTAAAAATGGACTCGAATTAAAAAAATGTGTTTAATAAGTAAATAACTAATTTGCTAGACAGAAAATTAGGGTAAAGGAAAAAGAAAATGATTATTAAACATTGTACCAGATTATTTTTATGATTGAAAATGAATATTACAAACGTACCAGATTGTTTTTATGACCAGAAATAAGAATGAATTTTACACACGAAAATCTATTATTAATATTCTGTTATACTAATAGGCATGAGAATCATGTCAAATGAAAAAAGGATTTAATATTAAAAAAATATTGGAAATATAACACAATTTTCCCTACGAAAAATTAGTAACCACCAAATGAAATATTAGGAAAAAATTATGAAGAAAAAAGAAATAGAAACAAATATTAACTTTTTCTATGAATGAAAAAAAGGAAATGAATATATCCATATTTCACTTAAAATATAATCAGTAATTATATTATATTATTATAATTATATTAATTATTTATGAAAAAAAAAAGGAAATGAATATGAAAGGAAAAAAATAAAATTTAGACACGAAAATCTATTATTAATATTCTGTTATACTAATAGACACGGGAATTAGGCCAAATGAAAAAAAAAGATTTAATATTAAAAATTTATTGAAAATATAACACCGCTTTCCCTACGAAAAAATTAGTAACCACCACGTGAAATATTAGAAAAAATTATGAGGGAAAAAGAAATGGAAATGAATATTAACTCTTTCTATGAGTGAAAAAGGAAATGAATATATTCATATTTCACTTAAAATATAATCAACAATTATATGATTATAAATATTATAATTATATTAATTATTTATGAAGGAAAAATGAAATGAATATATTAATAGTTTACTGGAAATATAATCAGTAATTATATTTTTTATAATTATATTACTTTTTAATTATGTGAAATGAATATTAATTCTTTTTATGAACGAGAAAGGAAATGAATATTTCACAAAGAAATCTGTTATTAATATCATGTTACTAATTGACATGGAAACCAGGCCAATTAATTGACAATTATTAAAAAAAATGAATAAAAATCAATATTAATTCTTTTTATGAAGGAAAAAAAAAAGAAATATATATATTCAAAAGGAAATGAAATATGAAGAAAAACGAATGAATATGTTTATATTTCACTAAAAATATAACACAGCTTTTGGCACAGAAATCAGACCAAAAGAAAAAAGAAATTAATATTAAAAATGGACTCGAATTAAAAAAAAATATGTGCTTAATAAGTAAATAACTAATTTGCTACACAGAAAATTAGGGTAAAGGAAAAAGGAAATGATTATTAAACACGTACCAAATTGTTTTTGTGATTGAAAATGAATATTACAAACGTACCAGATTGTTTTTATGACCAGAAATAGGAATGAATTTTACACACGAAAATCTATTATTAATATTATGTTACTAATAGGCATGGGAATCATGCCAAATGAAAAAAGGATTTAATATTAAAAATTTATTGGATATATAACACAATTTTCTCTACAAAAAAAAAAAAAAATAGTAACCACCAAATAAAATATTAGGAAAAAATTGTGAAGGAAAAAGAAATGGAAACAAATATTAACTCTTTCTATGAATGAAAAAGGAAATGAATATATCCATATTTCACTTAAAATATAATCAGTAATTATATTATTATAATTATATTAATTATTTATGAAGGAAAAAGGAAATGAATATGAACAAAAAAAATGAATTTTACACACGAGAATCTATTATTAATATTTTGTTACTAATAATAGACACAGGAATCGGGCCAAATGAAAAAAAGATTTAATATTAAAAATTTATTGAAAATATAACACCGCTTTCCCTATGAAAAAATTAGTAACCACCACACATGAAATATTAGGAAAAATTTATGAAGGAAAAAGAAATGGAAATGAATATTAACTCTTTCTATGAGTGAAAAAGGAAATGAATATTACTCATAATGAATAAATATATGAATTATTATACATAGTAGCATGGAATTAATTAGTAGGACAATTATATTAGGTAATCTAATTAATAATTTACTTTTTAAATTATATTTCCTTTTTAATAATGAATATTTTCTTAAAGTATATACACAGATTATGCTTATCAATATAGAATTAAAAGTGTATAGATGTATAATATTATTAGTACAAAATCAATTATACTTGCCTTAATAATTAATTATTAATATTATTGCCTAATAATTATGTGTTGTCACCTTTTTCGGGGTAATTATTATGGTAATTTATATACATATATATATTTTTATACTTAATGTATAATATTATTGGGCACAAAATAAATATACTTACCTTAATATATATAGATTATTTTTAATATAATTTCCTAATTTATTAAAGGTAATTATTCTAATAATTTTTCTTTCATTCTTTTGTGTAATTATTATGGTAATGTATTTAAATATTAGAAGTCAAAAAATGTTATAATTAATATAATTAATGAAATTATTATTGTAATTGCCACAATATTTGTTAATTATAAATAATATAAATAAAAAATTTGAGAAATATAAGATTTCTTCTGTAGAAATATTTGTGACAATTTCATTAAATTATAATTAATAAAATATAAAATATAATTAAAGACATGAAATTATAAAATTAACAAAACATGAATATTTATAATTTTTTTAAAATATACATACATACACTTTTTAAATTTCTAAATATAATTTTTTAAGTATAAATCTATCAATATAAATTAAAATTAATGAAATTATATTATAATTTTCCTATATACATATTAATAAATATTATGTGTATATACAATGTATTATACAATCATATAAGGATATGCGTCCGATTAGAGTTTATATTTCTTCATACAAAGTTAAGAATTTACATTTTTATTGATTTCTCAGTACAATTCTCTTAGTTATTATTATTCATATTTTTAGAATTAATAATATATATATATATATATATATATATATATATATATATATATATATATATATATATATATATATATATATATAATACAATTTGGAATAAATCAACTTAATTATATGAACTTTTTCTATAAATTTATCTAAATATGTACATGATTAGAGATTATATTAACCATACAAAATTTAAATTTAAATTTTGTATGTTATGAAAATAGATACTTGACCAAATATATAAAAGTCCAACTATATTATTATATTGTACATTTTAACATTTTTTTATTTTTTATTTTAATTTTAAATTCATAAAAACAAAAAAAAAAAAACAAAAAAAAAAAAATTCCGTGCAACACACGGGTAAAACACTACATTTAAAAAAAATACAATTTCATAAATATCATAAATTAATTAGTACAATATCATTTATATTTATAACAATTAAATAAAAAAATAAATAATTTCAAATATATGAACCAATGATTTCAAAATGAAACTAATATACAGTTACAAATAAATATAGCATGATTAGATTTACTTTAATTAGTTTTAATTCTCTTAATGATATGACTTTTCTTTTATCAGTTTTTTGTGGGAGACTAAGGGAGTGTTTGAGTTGCTGGAAATTATTATTATTTTTGAATACTTACTAATAAAAAAAATTAAAATATTTTTTACCCCCCTCCCCTTTCCCCAATAACATGTGTAAATCTTATATTTTTTAAAATTACAATTTGATAAATATTATAAATTAATTAGTAGAATATCATTTCTGTTTATAAATTATAATAATTAAAAAAAATTTATATATGTGAACCAATGATTTCAAAATGAAATTAATATACAGTTACAAATAAATATAGCATGATTTGATTTACTTTAATTAATTTTAATTTCCTTAATAAAATGGCTTTTCTTTTATCAGTTTTTTATGGGAGGCTAATGGAGTGTTTGGATTGCTATAAAATATTTTAAAATAAAAATTCATACTAATAAAAAATCATTTTAAAATATTTTTTTAACCCCTCATAACATGTGTAAATCTTATATTTTTAAAAAATACAATTTGATAAATATCATAAATTAATTAGTACAATATCGTTTCTGTTTATAATAATTAAAGAAAAAAATAAATAATTGAAATATGTGAACCAATTATATCACAATAAATCTTTCAAAATTTAAAACAAAAGAACGGAAATTAAAAATAGAACGAAAATATTTCAATAATAATATTCTACATCATCAAGTAAAAGTAAATTAAAAATGAAAAGATAATATTTCAATAATAATATTCTACATCATCAATAGTAAATGCATATTTTAAACAATAGTAAAGGTAAATTAAAAATGGAACAAAAATATTTCAATAATAATATTCTACATCACCAATTAAAAATAAAACTAAAATTAGGTAAAAATACCATTGCATATGATATTCTAATTGATTAATTGACGGAAAATAAAAAGAATAATTGGTTGAAAATGAATATGATATTACTAATTGACTGATATTTTACAATGATATATTTTCACCCGAGTCACCCATTATAATGGACTGAAGATGTTAGCTATAGACGATGACGGACAAGATTATGTTGCTACTACCAATGTCGTTTACAATATGAGGTTTTAATAATGTGTAAATACAATTGGTGATATTATGTTTTTTTTAATGACAAAATTGCTATATATCTTTTTTTTTTTTTTTTGAATGTTACTAGCTCTATTACATTGTAGTATCTGTTCATATACTTTCTCAACCTACTGAAACACAAAGAGCTAATAATGCCTCCACTGAGGCTCGAACTCACAATCTTCTAAATAGAAGTCCAACCCGGATACCATTGGACCACATAGTCCTGGTAAATTGCTATATATCTACACACACAAAAAATAAAATTTTTTAAAGCAATTTAGACAAAAAAAAAATATTTTCATTAAAATGAATTAGGATAGCAATTCATTCCTATAACTGAGTTGCTAAAGAATGAGCACGTTTGCCTAATTTATAAAAATACTAAACAATGATAAATAAAAGCTTCAAAGTTACAACACTGCATGCGTATATCTACACATTAGCTATTAATTTGAAAAATTATTTGTTTAAATTCAAGCAACGATAACATCAAAACATATAAACGATCCAAACTATATCTTCAATTGCACTATATAATATTTAATGTTCTAATTTAAATAATTATATATCAATCCAGATATTCTTAATATATTACAACAAATTCACGGGCGAAACCATATCTTTAATTGCACTATATAATATTTGAGTTATTACTGAAAAAATCAGTCTTTAATCACGGTTAATTGTATGTTACTTTTTTCCGAGTCACCAATCCTGATAGTCTGATAGTTTTAACTTTAGACGATGATGGATAAAATTCCGTTACTACTACCAATGTCGTCTAGCTATAAAGAGATTTTCAATAATGTATAATTTAAGCCATTGATATTATGTTTTTTTTTTTATATACAAAAATGACAAAATTGCTATATAGCTGATCTACATAGAAAATATATCTTCCGTATAAATAATTTATATAACTGAGTTGCTAGACAACGAGCTAATTAGCCCAATTAATACAAATTATAGACACTGATATATAAAATCTCTAAAGTTACAACACCGAATGCGTATATCTACACGTTAGCTATTAATTGGGCAATTATTTATTCGAATTCAAGCATTGATAACATCAGAAAACATAATCGGTGCAACTCAATTCTTCAATTATATTATATAATATTCGATTTTATAATTTATACAATTGTATATCGATATAAATATTTTTAAAATTTTATAACAAATTCATTCCGTGCAACGCACGGCGCAAATACTAGTTAATAACTAAAAAGATAACTAGTGGGAATGTCACCGCCACAACCACCACTCCGTGGTGATTGCACAGGCTAAGGGGTATAACTAGAAATAGAATAAATATCTGATATCCATATTAAATAATGAAAAACATAAGGGAAAAAGTCACCCCAAAAGTCTACATCCTCGAAAGTCTACAAATCAACATTCTTCTTCTAGCTTGAATCTCTTCTTCCTCCCAACCTAGCTAGCACCTCCTTCACCACTAATACTTCCCAAACAAACCATACAACCTTAGGTTATAACCTAAGAGGATGGATGAAACTAGAAGAGAAAATGAAAGCTAGGATTGAAAGGGGAAGAAGATGAACTTACTGTGTTGTTTTTCCCTTTCTACTTGGCAGGCAAAAATTTGGAGAGGCAAAGAAAGAGATCAGGAAATCAACAATGGAATAGAGAAGTTTATATAGGTCCAAAACCCTAGGTAGAAAGCAACTGATTGGATGAGGGCAAAATGGTAAAAGCTTGGCTAGATGATGTTCTCAGGCAATGCCATCTTGGAGGAATATGGTTCACCTTGTATCATGAACCAAGGCTAGAAATGCTAGCTTTAAATACTTTGGGGTTGAAAATGAATTTTCTCAAAAAGCTACTTAGATGAACCCTTCTTTAAAGTCTTTTTGAATTCTCCTGGTCTCACTCAGATAAATTTCTCGATTTAAAACTTGGTACGCGAAGTACCCGAAAATTAGGAATTTTGAATAAAATAAGTTTTGGTGTCGAATTAACTTGAAATGTGACAAAAATAATTTATTCAAACACCAATTGATCGCAAAAAAATTTAATGGAGTGAAAATGGCTATTTTGGAATTTCTTAAAATTAGAATTATAAAATAAAATTTTGGGTTGTTAAAGTCGTTATTTGTTTGAATGTGTCTGGACATGGTTTCGGGTTCCACGAGGGATCCCGGGACCAAAAGTTGCCTGAGGCTCAGTGGGGGTAGGTGGGGGCAGGGGTGCCCGCCACCTACCCGCTGCCCCTTGCCCGATTTCGAGTGGGCAGCCGGCGGGCAGGCAACTGCCCCCCGGGCACCCGTTGGATTGTAGACCGTCGCCGGCGGGTGGTCTTCCACCCGCCGTCCACCCGCTGGAAATTAGTGGTGCGCGGTCATGATATTTTCCCCCGTTTGTTATTTCTCGTGTCCTGTCCCGTTGTACCCTGTTTGTCGTGTATGAGTCTCGTTTGATGTTTTGAGTATCGTTCTAGGATTTTATGTGTAATATGTGTCGTTGTTGTCGTGTCTTGATTGTTATTTGGTTATGTGTTAATTGATTGAATGATGATGAGTATCGTGGTCATTGCGCAATGGCCGGTGTGAATGATGATGATGATGAGATTGTGATTGGTGGAAATGAATTGTTAGAGATTGGCACCACTTGTGCCCGGTCATTGTACTAAAGGTGCAGGCCATAGCGGTGACTGTGTTGAAGGCATACACCCACCTTAGACTTGCTTGCCGTTGAGCATGGGTCATGTTATAAGTGCTGCGGTGTCATGTTAGAGCTATATGCGCTAACCCCTTGATATTGGCACTAGAGGTGCAGATCATTGAATGGCACTGCAGCACCATCTTGATATGTTGGTGGTTGATAGGTGGTTTGTCGGTGGGGGCATGTAGTTGCCCGAAGGCATAATGGGTGGTGATATAAGGGTGGCCTGGAGGTATAGGTTGGAACTGATATAAGGACGTAGGGAGCTACAAGGTTGGAACTTGGTATAAGGTTGGAGGATGAATTGAGTGCTTTGATGACTACTTGCTAATTGATTGTATTGAATGCCTTCGTTGCCTCTACTTGTTATTTGTATGCTTATCTGCCTGTCATGTCTTGTATTGTGTGCTTAGGATGCCTGTTAGTTCTTATGATTATTCTATGATGTCGAGTCTGTTAATATGTCTTGAGTCTTGATCTTGGATTTAAACTAGAGTCTCGTAAGTATATATGTATTCCCGTTTCAAAATGAGTTTCTTATATCTACCTATATTGTACTTAATGCGTTGGAGTGGGTTACCAGCATTATTCGCTGACGGTTGTTATACCGAATGTTTTTCAGGAGATGAGCATTAGCTTCGGAGCGCGCTAGTCAGCACCTTGGACTTAGCTTAAATAACCTTAGCATAGTAGTTGGCCTGCGTGCCTTGGGATTGTATTTGAATATTGTTTTGAGGATTCATTATGCTTGGTTCGTTAGCCTATGCACCTAGGTTCTCAAACCTAGGTGTGGCATAGCACCCCGACACTTATGAATAGCTTTATGCTTTGTTTGGGCTTTAATTGATAGTTTCGCTTTTATTTTATAAGTTTTAAATATCTTGAAAATTAGGGGTGTTACAATGACTGCTTGCCAAGACTAGCTGGTCATGATCCAAGTGCTGAGTGCCAAGTGCTAAGTCCGACTGGGTATCCCAACAAGTGTGTTTGATGATGGAGAGTGCGTCATAATTCATATTATGTTGGAAGTGTGTTAGTTGTGTGCCTAAAAAGTTTTTATTCTTGGAATAAACTTAGGAAGTTGCCTCTTTACACCAAGTGAGAAATGCATAGAAACCAATAGGTTTACGATTTTGTGCGGTTGCATGTATTCACCTCTTATTTTGCTTAGACCTTAGTCAAAGATCTCTCGAAGTGGGAGTGTGTACCCCTCCACTTTAGAAATATAATTGATAGTGATGCCCGGAAATTGGTAAGGCATGGGGCAAAAGGTGAGCCTTTGGTGAACTTGAGAGAAAAATCTCATAATCCCTAGAAAAAGGCATGAGGGGGTTGAAATGAAGAAAGAAAGAAAAACGCTAAGACAAAAAATAATGGCCACCCCATGAGATAAGAAACGAGGTGAGCAGTCTCGCTAGGATTTGTGGTAAAGCCATTGTATTGTCTTCAAAAAAGCGTAGAGATTTACGTGAAGTCGGTTGTCCCAACGACGTTATCCTAGGAAACGAGAAGAGAGAGAAGAGGTGAGCCACCCCGCTAGAAATTGGGCACCCATAACACTGACCTTCAAAAAGGCATGGAGCTCCATGTGAAGTCGGGTCGCTCGATAACCGTTATTCTAGGGGGTTGAGAAGAAAAGAGTGCCCGCCTAAGCCAGTTGGCCGGGAGAGGCCCATGCCATACCCTCACTTTACTTTTAAAACTTTTGGGCTTTGGTGTTTTGGTTGGATGTTTGGTTAGGGTATGCACATCGTTCCCACTAGGTGGATTGGCTTGAAGGCCTTTGCAAAATAGGAGGTGAACCCATATTTGTTTGCATGCTTGGAAAAGTAGTGTGAAGAGTGTGTTCCCTTTATGCTTCCATTTAACACACTTGCTTGATGATATTGGGGATTTCACCCTCTCCGTTTGCTTACACATTCCTCTTGATTGCCCATTTGCTTAATTGAGCTATCTTTGAGTTAACCTTGAAAGTATCTGTAACACCCCCAAATTCCAAATATAGAAAAGATACAGAAATGCGGAGGCGTATTCAAAACTTTAAATCTCAATGGGGTGTTATAGTTGGTATCGGAGCCTGTGTCGAGCCTTGTCCAACCGTTGGGATAGGATGCCTTGTCGAGCCTAAGATGAGCCTGTTGGAATCCTAGGATGTTAAGAAGTTGACTTTAAGAGCTTAAGTTAAGACTTTAGGGTTTGTGAAGCCAATAAGAATCACAGTGAGGTCGTGTGTTTACCTTCTTGTTTCAGTTATGTTTATGTACCTTGTTGTTTTTATGTTTTGCTTGTGGCTGTTGCACCCTGTTGGTGTGAACCTCTTTGGTAAGTTCCAATTTGTTGTTCTTTATGTTAGACCTTGTGAGTAAGTTAGTAGATCTTAGTGCTTGGTGTTGGTTGGGTTGAACTCTTAGAGCCGTGATTAGAAACCTTGTGGGTTTTTCTTGGCTTGGGAAGAAAGCTACTATTCTAGTGAGAGGGTGGAGAGTTTAGAGTGTCTTGCCAAATGAGGGAATGAAATGTGATATTGCTAGGGAAAGGCTTGAATGTCAAGCAAGTGTGAAAAGACAAGCATGCCCTTACTAAAAAGGCTAGGAAGACAAAAAGGCCATGTACAACTTATAAAGCTCAAAGTCCTTTTTGTTGACTAAACCAATTGACCAAGGAATTGGTAAGTCTAGGTCCTTCGACTTTTAATTGAAGATGACGATGATGTTGCGGATCGCCAATGGAGACAAGTTCACGCCTCGGCGGCGCAAATCGGTCAGAATATTGCGCACCCGATCCAGCTCTTGTTCCACCGAGTTGGGAGGCGGTTGACCCACCTCCATGATCGCCTTGACGAGACAAAGAAGATGGTCGGAGCCAATCGCCGATTTGAGGCCCGCCGGCGCCGAAAATTGCGAAGACGCATCTCGACCGAACCGAGTTTTTTTCTTTTTAGAGCAAAGAGCTGATAACGTGTTGTAACCCATTAGCTCAAACATTGATCAAAGGAATTGAAGAAAATGAAAGTAATAGACAAGGCATGAGTATCTTATTATTCATCTGTCCTCCATATTACATACAACCACAACATATATAATATACAAATGTAACGGAAGACATAATATAGTCATAAATCTCCTACATGTTACATAATCAATACTAATAATGGCCACACTAAATATATTATTTATAACAATATTGTTTTTTTATATTCAGTAATTTAACAATCGCATCGTAGGTGGAGGAGATGAATCGTCCGCAAAATAGGGAGCGTTATGCTGTGCAACCGTGTGCACCATGCATGGTGCACACGGTTGCAAAAATGACGTCGTTTTGACGTCCAACTTAAAAAAAAAAAAAAATTCAGTTTCGATTGCTGTTAACGGCGTTATGTTGTGCATAATTTGAACTATACATCCATAACTTCATAACTATACATTCAGAATTGCATAACTACACATCCATAACTTCATAACTATACATTCAGAATTGCATAACTACACATCTATAACTTCATAACTATACATTCAGAATTGCATGCATAACTACACATCCATAACTTCATAACTATACATTCAGAATTGCATAATTACACATCCATAACATCATAACTATACATTCAGAATGTGAAATTATAACTTCATAACTATACATTCAGAATTGCATGCATAACTATACATTCATAACTATATATTCAGAATTGCATAACTGCACATCCATATCTTCATAACAATACATTCAGAATGTGAAATTATAAAATTATGAACATATGTTTACATAACTAACGACAATCGAAAATGAATTTTTAAAAAAGTAAAACAACGTCGTTTTTGCAACCGTGTGCACTATGCATGGTGCACATGGTTGCACAACATAATTTGCCGCAAAATAGGTCTTGGGTTTGGTATTGGATACTTATGGGTTTGGTATTGGATACTTATAGTTGTGCTATTGGGCTCGGGTGTTGGGCTAAAAATTAGAGGCATTAACTGATTTGTTTCGACCTCATCATTGCAAAATGGACGATTATGCTATGGAACCATGCCCACCATGTAAGGTGGGCACGGTTCCAAACAATGTAATTTTCATTGTGGTTGAGTTACGGTGACGTTAGTGGCACCGTTATCCTCCATAATTTCTATACCGTAGATTCATAAATTCTATACTGTAGAGTGTAGATTCATAAATCTATACTATTCATAATTTCTAAACCGTAGATTCATAATTTAAATACAGTAGATTCATAATTTCTATATAGTAAATTCATAATTTCTATACTGCAGATTCATAATTTCTGTACTGTAGATTCATAATTTCTAAACTGTATAGTTATCAAATTATGAACATATAGTTCTGTGATTTGTAAATACAGAGTTCAATAATTGGGAATATGAATATCGAAAATTATGAACATATAGCTCTATAATTATGAACATATACTTTTATAAAATTATGAACATATAGCTCTATCACATGTTCACAAACCTAATATTGTAGATTCATAATTTCTATAATGTAGATTCATAATTTAAATACAGTAGATTCATAATTTCTAAATTGTGCCATTGTGAAGGGAGAAGCCTGTGAAAAACAATTTTTATTGTAATTAGAACGGTGTCGTTTTCGTTAAAACGACACCGTTGTGGAACTTTGCCCACCTTGCACGTTTCAATGCATAATTTTCCTTGCAAAATATACTTAAGTAACAATATGAATTTAGGGCTTGAATGCTTGATCTGATTATATATATATATATATATATATATATATATATATATATATATATGAATATATAAATGGTTTATAACATTTGTGGTGTAGTAATATATTGTATACATACGTATATATAAATATTGTATATATAAATGCAATTTCAATAATTATATATTGCAATTTCAAGAGTAAGTACTAAGTAGTCTAAGATGGTTAAAAGTCTTGATTTGTGGTGAGATTGTGAGAACAGAGAGTCTGTTAGTACGACAAAAAATGTCGTATACAAAAAAATTTTCAATATTTATAATTTCTTAAACTATTTGTTATCTTTTTTTTTTTTTTTTTTTTTTTTTTTTTTTAAACTAAATTATTTGTTATCTAATAATGTAATTTCTTAAACTTTTTGTTATTTAATAATTTGTAATTTCTTACCTTTTTTTTTGTTATAACTATTATATGCACTACAAGAAAAATGTACATAGACAACACTAGAAATACAATAGTTTTTAACATGCCATATTTAATGACCGTGCATCGCACGAAAAACTTACTAGTTTAATAAATAACCAAATACATAGTGGGGCAACAAAGTCATTTGACACTACTCAAATAGAGAGAAAGAGAGAGAACTAAGTGTGAGATAAGAATTAAAAAAATGTCTTCTGAGTAATATTTGATTATTAACAAGCCATATTTAATGACCGTACATCGCACAGAAAACTTACTAGTAGTTTAATAAATAACCAAATACATAGTGGGGCAACCAAGTCATTTGACACTACTCAAATAGAGAGAAAGACAGAGAACTGAGCGTGAGATAAGAATTCAAAAAATGTCTTCCGAGTAAAAATCTCTAAAGACAATTCTTTTCAAAAATGAATTATTTTTCCTTTGACTAAAATTATTAGCATTTTCTATTGACTTCATTTTTTGTTGAAAGCCAAATAGTGAAAAATCAAAAATGTGATTTTTGAAAGTCATTTCTCTGATTTTCGAAGTGACCCTAAGTTAAATCGTAGCATAATATGTTAACTTTTTTTTTTTTTTTATTGGTGGTAAAAAAAAATTGATCATTTATGTCTTGTGATAATTATATCCAAAGTTTTAAAACTTGGTGAAAAGGAAAAAAGAAACAAGAAAACACTAGAAACCTTTATCCATTATGACAATTATATCCAAACCTTTGAAACTTGATTTTAAAAAAATTTCAATAAAAAAAGTATACACATAAAAATTCTTTTAAAACCTTTAAAATTTAACAAATTAATATCAAATATTTACATTTGCTAAACAATTATAATTTTTAATCCAAAAAGGTCATTCTTGAATTTGTGCACAAATTATTTTAAAGTTACAGCATAAAATCATTTTTTTTCAAAAATACAATATATCAAATATATACTGTATACAACTAAAAATTCAAAATTAAACTTTTCAGAAAATATTTTAATATACTTATATAATAGCATGTTAAAATATTATACCCACCAATTCATACCGAAATCAAGATACTTAAATTTCAAGGGAGTATAATTGTCACAAAACACAAATGTTTGATTATTATTATTATTTTTTTTTACGAAGTTTTAAAAGTTCGGATATAAATGTCATAATGCATAAAGGTTTGGGTTATTTTCACCAAGTTTTAAAGATTTAGATTTAATTGACACAATGTATGAATGTTCGGATTTTTTTTTCCTATATATATATATATATATATATATATATATATATATATATATATATATATATATATATTGTTTTAATGAAATAACAAGGTATAATGCCAAGTACCTTATGCTCAGACAGCACCTTGTGATTCCCCTTGTGAGAAGGTCACATGATTGAACCCCGTCCGGTAGTGGGGTATTGACTCTTTGGGCTACAGTACTTAGAGAAAGTATAGAACAGATACTATTTGTAATAGAGTTAACAATACTAAAAAAAAAAATAACAAGGTATAATAATTTTATTTATACAAATTTTCAAATCTAAATCTACAAATTATTCAAACATAATGTTAGTATCAAGTTTAATAGGTTCAGAACTACTCAATAAAATTTTATAAAAACTGAAACAGAAACACTCACATACATACAATGTTTGTTGGCACAACATTTTTTAGTGTCACGTATTTTTAATTATGGCCGATAATAATCTTTTTATGGACGAGAAGAGTATAATTATGGTCAAATTAATCTTATTTAAGGAACACAAATCATTTCCTCAGCTGCAATTAGAATCTAATCTGCTGCATGCATTGAACACTTAATGGAATAAGCATGTTTAAGAGTTCAAAGATGTCGGCACACAATTATCATCGTCATTAATCTAATAGTACAAATGTCTAATCACTCCATCTATCTTTTGCTCCTTTTTATTTTATTTTATTTTGAATAAAATAGTAAACACTACTAAAGTTTGAACACTTTGTGTTCTTTTATTATGAAGGTGCATGCGGTGGGTGGGTGGGGTGGAAGATTTGGTTGCATTGTCAGTACTACTAATGTATATGATGGAACTAATGAATTAATTCGGTATCTAAACGGATCAATTAAGCTCGTATAAAATATAAAAGGATAAAGTGATAAACGAAAACAATTATATTAATATTGATTAGCCAAGACCTCGCAGTCTAATGGCACTCGGGTTGGACTCCCATATGGGAGGTTATGAGTGAGAGTCTTAGTGGAGACGTTATTGGCTAGCTCTGTGCTTTAGTAGGTTGAAAAAGTACTTATGAACATAAACTACATTATAATAGAGTCAGTAATATTCAAAAAAATATTAATTGACTAGATAAGTGTAATAACATTACAAGAATGTTGCAGGAATTAAACATTATCTTATAGTAACTTAACAAAAACAATGTATACAAAGAAATAAAATCCTAACTAATCATGTGGTGGACCACGTAACCGGGTCAAGGCCCGTATCGCGGGCCACGAGATCACTAAGAATCCAGCCACCCTGGCCCTGAGGCAAGCTCTAAGTGTGGAGGCAATTTATATCCTGCGGGATAATTTTTTTTTTTTTTTTTTTACAAAAAATTCGCTACCCTGTGTTGGCGGTTAATTTTCTTTTTTAAAAAAAATTTATGTTTAAAAACATAATTTTATACTAGAATACACATAGTTGTATACATGAATGTACATAATTGTATAACAAAATACACATATTTTTTTAAAAGATAATACATACAATCTAACATAATACATAATATACATAAACTTTTAACATAATAAACATCAACTCTTAGCATAATACACATAAATTTCCTGTTTCGGATGTACATAATTGTATAAAAAAGATGTACATGATTGTATAAAAAATGTACATAATTGTATAAACAAATACACATAATTTATAAACAAATACACATAATCACGTCAACTCCCTACATAACTTACCAAAACGACGTCGTTTTGGGAGGCGCGGGGCGCAGAATACTATGCGTGCCGTGGTGCAGGGTATAATGATTGGAGGGTGGAACGGTGATTGCTCGGGGCTGGGCACCCGCATCCAAGTTTGGAACGGTGATTGCTCGGGGATGGGCGCCCGCATCCAAGTCCAACCACCCAGTTCGAGTAGTTTCATCCGGGTCTTTCAGTCCGAGTTGCCTAGCTTGGGTCCTGAGTCCTTATTCTTGGATCGTTTCCAATATCTCCTCATTATGTATAGAATTGATTTTAATATGTTAAATGAAAATGGATGAAAAGAAGAGGAAAGTAAAACGATTTTTAAGAAAAAAAAAAAAAAGAAGTTGGGGTGAATAAATAAGAAGTTATTTTAAGGGGGCGTTTGGTTCAAGTTATATAAGGTTATATTTGCTTGGTAATATAAGATTCCCTTGTTTGGTTCAAGTTATGTAACTTTATCAGGGAATGTAAGATAATCTCAACATTAAGTTTTTAGCTATTGGAAGAGAAATTATATCATGCACCGCGCGTCCTTTTTTTAAATGAAAAGAAACGGTGTTTGTTTTCCGCCATTCGCACCCTTTTGCAAAAAGTAACCCTGTTATTCAGTGTTATTTTATATACACTGCAGTTTCAGTTCAACACAACTACAGTTTCATTTCGATATAACTATAGTTTCATTCGATATTTATAGACTCAAATATGTGAAAATGTTATTTAATTTTATTTTATATACACTATAGTTTCATTAAAACACAACTACATGATCATTTTGATATAATTACAACTTCATTGTACAATATACACTCAAATATGTGAAATGTTATTCAGTTTCATTTTATATACACGACAGTTTCATTTCACTATAACTACAGTATCATTTTGATATAACTGCAGTGTCGGTTTAGATATACTGTAGTGTCAGTTGGTGTTTAATACACCAAGCAAGCGGACTCCGTTAACTATAACTGCGGGCCGTTTCTTTACTTAAAGAAACGGCGCCGTTTTTGACCGCGGTACACATGCACCACGGTCTATGATATAACGACTCGAATGTGAGATGCCCTCTAATTTCTTAGGTAATCTCACATTCCCTTGTCTTATTATTAATGTTGGGCTTTGGACGTTTTAATCAATTTATCTTATTATAGTTGTCTTATTTACATATCTTAGTTTTAAACCAAATACAAAAATCTTAACATTCCTAGCAATCTAATATTCCTAGCAATCTAACATTCACTAAGGTAATCTTACGTTGTCTAAGGTAATCTAACCTTCTATGAACCAAACGCTCCCTAAAGGGAGGACAAAGAGTTTGGAGAAGAGGGAACATGATGGTCTCCATGTTTACAAAATCCATGCCTGACAGTATAAAAAGGGGCTTCAGAACCTCTCATCAATGTCATGAATCTCTTGAAACTCTCTCCTCGCCAAAAGTGCATCTATCTTTCTCTCTCTCTCTATATATATATATATATATATCTGTCTTACAAAAAGTTCAATTGGAAAGCTACAATCTCTCTTTCCTCTACACACTCTAGTCTTTCCCTTTCTTTATCCAATGTAGTTTGGTGCGCACCCAAACAACTGGACTGACGCCATGTTTATGTCAGCATCATATCAGTTCATCACTTAATCAGTTAATTAACTTTCCTTTTATTTTTTTAGGCACAAGTGTCAAATAGGTCCATCTATTACTGCGAAGTGCTCAATTTCCACCACGAACTAAATTAAATGTCAAATAGGTCTATCTACAAGTTAAATTTGTTTAATTAGCTTTTTTTTACAGATTAATAACAAGTTACCTAGTTAATTATTAAAATAAATAAATAAAATAAAATAAAATATTAAAAAAAAAAGAATACAGCCACTGGCTGTCCTCGCCGGACAGCCGGTGGCTATTCTTCTTCTTCTTCTTCTTTTTTTTTTTTTTTTTTTTTTTTTTAATAATAATTTTTAAATTATTTTGAAATTATTTTTTTAATAATTGAATTGGAAACCTGCAAAAAAAAGTTAATTACCTGCAAAAAAAGCTAATTGAACACATTTAGTAGGTAAGTGTGGTTGATTAGCCTTTAATTTAGTTTATGGGGGAATTGAGCACTTGACAATAGTACATGGACCTATTTGACACTTCTCCCTATTTTTTATTTTTTATTTTTTATTTTCTATTTTTTATTTTTATTTAAATGATGATTAACATTTGAAATCGAACTCAACTTTTAAATTATAAAGTTTCACTTCCAGGCCATCCAGGTAATATGTTGTGTCATTTAATTTTAATTAAAATTTCTCAATTTTTGGAAATTGTCCTTTTAAAGTTTCACTTCCAGGCCATCCAGGTAATATGTTGTCTCATTTAATTTTAATTAAAATTTCTCAATTTTTGGAAATTGTCTTGGTTTTTTTTTTTTTTTTTTTTTTTTTTTTTTTTTTTTTTTATTGATAAAAATTATATTTACGTTAAATATCACATTACTAGTTTTAAAGAAAACTAATATTTTCGCCCGTGCGATGCACGAAATGTATTTGTTGTAATATATTAAGAATAAATATTTGTATTGATATATAATTATTTAAATTAAAACATCAAATATTATATAGTGAAATTGAAGGTATGGTTTGGAATCTTGGATCGTTTATGTGTTTTTATGTTATCAATGCTTGAATTTGAGCAAATACTTGCTCAAATTAATAGCTAATGTGTAAATGTACGCTTGTAGTGCTGTAACTTTGGAGATTTTATTTATCATTGTTTAGTATTTTTATAAATTAGGCAAATGTGGCCGTTCTCTAGCAACTCAGTTATAAGAATGAATTGATATCCTAATTCATTTGTATGGAAAATATATTTTTTGTCTAAATATATAGCAATTTTGCCATTTAAAAAACATAAAATCACCGATTGTATTTACATATTATTGAAACCTCTTTGTAGACAACATTGGTAGTAGCAACACAATCTTGTCCATCTTCATCTAGAGCTAACACCTTCAATCCATCAGGATGAATGACTTGGGTGAAAATATATAATGATAAAATATCAGTAAATTAGTGATCCTTTTATATTTTCAGTCAATTAGTAATATCAGATTCATTTTCAGCCAATTATTCTTTTTTAGTTTAAGTCAATTAGTCAATTAGAATATTAGATGCAGCGATATTTTTACCTAATATCTATTCCATTTTTAATTGATGATGTAGAATATTTTTATTGAAATATTTTTGTTCTATTTTTAATTTACCTTTACTATTTTTTAAAATTTACATTTATTATTGATGATGTAGAATATTATTATTGAAATATTTTCATTCAATTTTTAATTTCCGTTCCATTTTTTAATTAAAATGCAATGATCTAACAATTTCTTTTTTCATTTTAGTCAATTATGGATCATTTTTTATTTGTAGTCAATTATTAATATTCATTTCCTTTTATATTTCGAGTCAATTAGTAATATCAGATTCATTTTCAGCCAATTATTCTTTTTATTTTCAGTCAATTAGTCAATTAGAATATTAGATGCAATGATATTTTTACCTAATTTCTGAACCATTTTGAATTGATGACGTATAATATTTTTTTATTGAAATATATCCATTCCATTTTAATTTTCATTCCATTTTTAGTTTACCTTTACTATTGTTAAAATATGCTTTTACTATTGATGGTGTAGAATTTTATTAGTGAAATATTTCCTTTCCATTTTTAATTTACTTTTACTTGATGATGTAGAATATTATTATTAAAATATTTTCGTTCTATTTTTAATTTTCGATCCATTTTTAATTGCTGTTCCATTTATTTATTTATTTGAAAATAAAGAAACTCATTCATTTAATCATAAGCGGAAGCGATTACAAATAGGATCAATGGAACGGTATACCATTCTTTACTGTCAGACATAGAAACAACTTCCCTAGCAACGCTACAAATTAAAGAACTTGAATCGCAGACTGTTTTACAAATTTGAAGCTGAATTCGTTAGATGAATTTAACGCTTCTTTAATATCATTGAAGGATTGATCAAACGTAGTCAAGACTAACTTTGGTTGAAAAGTCTTGCACACCACATGAGTATATGTTTTCCATCTGTCGTTCATTGACAATATATCCATCGAGCTGAGATGCAAAAGCTCTTTTACATTGTCATCTTTGTCACCAGGATGAAGTCCACATATGCCATGACCAACTTATATGTTTCACACTTATGAAGAAAAAAACTCGCCAAAAGAAACGAGAGAAAAACAAACTCGCTAAAAGAAACGAGAGGAAAACAAACTCGTCACACAAACGAGAGAAAAACACAGAAAAAAGCAGAACATGAAAGAAATGAGAAGCAGTAGTACACCTCTTGAACTTTATTTTACGGATCCAAGGGAATCAAACCACTTCTTTATCCAGATCTGGCGGTGATAAGTGCCAAAGACACACACTTTTAAGGTCCTTTTAGAGTGAATTCTAGGCTTAATGTAATCCTTTGTGTAACAATTATGTGCCAAATAGCTATATTTTACATTATTTTGGAAATTACCACTGCACTTTATGTTTTACAAGTTTTCAGGCAAGTTTCGGGCTTAAACGAGGCGAAGTGGCACAACCGGGAGCAAAGTGGAATAAGGAGACAAGCCGGGACCAAGCAACGTAGCCACAACGTGCGTTGCAGTGCACGTTGTGGAGACAGAAGACAAGGCTGGTTTCCAGAAAGTTCAACGCCAGGGCAACGCACGTTGCAATGAACGTTGGGGAATTAATATCCCCGGACAACGCACGTTGCCCAATCGTTGCGAAGCGCGTTGAAAAGAGTTGCGAAAGGAATTGAAAGGGGAGGCTATTTAAAGTGTTTTTAGATCAGATTTAGAGAGGCTTTTGGGGAGAAACACAATTTTAGAAAGAGAAATAGATAGATTAGCAAGTAGATCTTGGAGAAGAACACTTTGTAGAAGGATTTCTAGAGGGATTGCTTGAAGAAAGAGCTTGACAAACTCCAAATTCAAGGATCTTGCAAGACTTTCTTTCATTTTGTTAATATACTTTTGGTACAATTTCTATTCCTTTCCTATTTCTACTTTTCTTTGCTATCATGAATGCTTTTGTGGTTGGTTTGAATATGGTAGGCTAGATTAGCTAGGGTTTGGATTGTGTAAGTGTGTGTTGATGATGCTTTCAAGACTTATTTCTTAAATTAGGGATTGATTGATGCCATTACTTCTATGTCTTGTTGTTGAGGATTGACTTGTTTGAATTCTAGGAACTTGATCACCTCCTATGGTGTTTGAGGGATTGATCTATGCTAGATCAATCCAAGCTCCTATCCTTAGCATTTCTTATCTCAAGGAACCCTACGGGGCTTGGCTATGAAAGAGTTGAAGGCAAGGTGTTTGAGGAAAGTTTTATGTGAATCCTAAACAAAGCCCTAGTAGTCTATGGTACGAAAGGGCATAAGCCACTCTCTTGACTTAGTAATGGAATCTTCTTTCCCTATGACAAATGATCCCTTAAGCATCTTCATCCACACTAAGCAATCCAACCCCTACTTGTTTTCTATTTGTTGTTTGCTTGCTATTTTCATTTTCGTGCTTCAAACTACGACGTTAATCATCTTATTTTGGCGTAACATGCTTGCAACCAATGACGTTGTCGTTACTTTCCGACCTTAGCAACTTAGGGCTAATTCCGAGCGGCCATCCTTGAGAACGATAAATATGAGGTTTATCCTCCCACTATTTGGCTATCTCACGCGTTATAAACGTGAGATTAGAAGAGCTCTTAGGCAAGAAGACAGAAAAATAATAGTATCAAAATGGCGCAGTTGCCGGGGATGGCATTAGGTTTTAGCCATTTGTTGCTAATTAGGAATTTGACTTCGTTCATTGTTTGAATGCTTGTTACTTGTTTTTACTTTTATTTCATTTTATTGTGTTTGTTCTAACCCTCATCAACTACTTTTAGTTGTGAGGGTAAAACTTGTTGACTTGTTTTTCTAGGATTGAATGCAAACAAGATCAAAAGGGAACATATGACTCTTGGCCTTTGAACTCGAAATTAACAAGGCAATCCGAAGAAGAACAACATGAGAACCAATTCCATTGAATGATATGGCTTCTTCAAGTGGAAGAAATCACACACAAGGAGCAGCCCAAGGAGGAAATTCTACTATGCACACACCACCAAACCAACAAGGAGGAACACCAACTCATGTGAATCAACCACCTATAGGACAAGGAGTAAATGAGGGACAAAATCCAATTGAACATGTCGGGAATGAAGACTATTTTGAAGTACCACAAGAAGAGAAGGGAAGATCCATTGCGGATTACGTGACACCCGAGTTCTCAATGCACAATTCGATTTGTGTACCGCCCCTCGAAAATGTCAATTTCCAAATTCATCCCGTAGTTCTAAGCTTAGTCCAGAATAGTTTGTTTGGAGGGACGCACTCAGAAGATCCCCACACCCACATCTCGCGATTCATTAGAGCTCGTGGAATATTTCGACAAGGAGGAGTATCTGATGAAATAGTAAGACTGAAATTGTTTTCTTTTTCTGTTTCAGGCGAGGCATTGCGATGGTTGGACTCGCAAGACCACGATCACTTTAGGTCGTGGGTTCAACTGCACAAAGAATTCACGAATGAATTCTTTCCATTGACGAAAACCATGAAAATTCGCAAGCAGGTACAGGAGTTCAAACAAGGTTCCTTGGAAAGCCTAGGTGAAGCTTGGAGACGGTTCAAGTCACTACAAAGACAGTGCCCACTGGACTTACTACATCCATGGGACGTAATCAGTTCGTTCTATGGAGGTCTTACCCATGAAGGGAAGATGCTACTAGACTCATGCTCAAGCGGAGCATTTGTATCATCATCATCGGCGGACGCCGAGGCGTTGATAGAAAGAATCTAATCCAATACTTCGTTTTGGTATAACAAAAGGGATGCAAGGCCGGGGATGTATGAAGTGAAAGAGAGTGTATCAAATGAAGCCAAGGTCGAAGCAAACGGTAGTTGAGAAGTCGGAGGCAAAGTCTCAACCGTGCATGGCTTTAGCATTGTATTGCAATGTATGTAGAGGCCCGCACGACACCAACGCTTGCACATCTACGATTCAAATTGAAGAGGTAGAGGCGGCCAACTATCCAACACCACAAAAACCAAATGGGTGGGGAAATGGCAATGCAAAATGGAAATTAGGAAATGGTTAGCAAAATCAAGGATACCAAGTGTAACACCCCGTGTTACAGCCTTCAATCCCGGATTAATTATTAAATTAATCCCGTTAATAATAATTAAATATGATTTAATTCGGTTAGGTTTCCTTTAATTAATTAATAAAGGTCCACCATGAACCGTGGACCCTTGCCTAAATTAGAGTCCTAAGCCTATTAGGAATAAAGAAAGTAAACCCTTTACTATTAAGATTCTAATTAGGAATCCTAGACCTAGTTATCTATTAGGAATAAAGGAAGTAGGCCTTTTACTATTCAGACTACGATTAGGATTCCCTTTAATTAATTAATATGGTCCACTATGGACCATGGACCCTTATCCCTAAATCCAATCCTTAGTTCCAAAAGGAATAGAATTAGCAAGCCTATAATATTAGTTCCTAACCAGGACTCCTAAATATATAAATAGGGGACTTAAGAGGCACCTAGAACCCCCCACCACAATAAACGTTCCACCACCCCAAAGTGCTCCAAGAATCCCCTTAGAAGAAATCAAGAAAGCAAGAAAGCTTAAAGAAAGACCCTTCATAGCCAAGGAATTAATTAAGGCTAAGAGGTAACCCATATCTCAACAAAACCTATTTTCATAGTTATAATTCCCCCTTAGGGTTTCCCCATATTGTTGTATATTGGCGAGTTATGATGATTATTATTGGTGATTGTTGTGATGATCCCATGGGGGATCTTGATGATCTTGATATTGGGAGATTCTTGATAATTATGGTATTCTTGATAATTATATGGAGTTCTTGATGATTATGTGTTGTTCTTGATAATTGTGTGATGCTCTTGATGTTTATGTGTTATTCTTACCGAATCTTGCAATTAGAAGACGAACCGTATTCTTGTTGATATAAAAGTGATTAGAACCCTAGGTTGTATCGTATGATCTTATTCTTGGATTATCGGGTGGGGAAATCACATGTTTGGGTGTTGATTATGTTTAGAAAAGCATGATAGGTTATGTGTCGTTCGTTTCTCGTAATTGATCCGTTAATTGTCTACGTGTTGTCGTTAATTGCGTTGTAAAGTGTCTAAGCATGGTTTCGGGTTCCACAACGGTTCCCGGGGCGCAATTGATGAAAAAGAGTCAATGGGGGGTAGGGGACCCGCCACCTACCCGGTGCCGAGAATCACCGCCTGGCAGCGGGTGGCCGGCGGGCGGGCAGCTGCCCGTCGGCGACCCGTTGCCCGGAACAGTAAAACCGGCGGGCAGCCGGCGGGTGGCCCCCCCACCCACCGGCTACCCGCTGGAAATTCGTCCCACCCGGGACCCCGGCTTCCCCGTTCCCCGTGGTGTCCCAACAGACTCTGTTTATCGTGCCTATGTCTAGTTTGATATTTCGGGTACCGTTCGTAGGTTTATGAGTCTATTATATTGCATGCTAGTTGAATTGGTATCCCGTTGACCTAGGTGGAAGAAGTATGAACCCCTTAGGACTATTCTTAGTAAGTGATGGATCACGCATAGGTTTTGTTATACGTTTTCTCCCCCTTCCTAATGTGTAATGTGGGTTGCATGTGCTTGCTATGTGTTATGTGTGTGTTACCCCAATTCGGTTGCGATCGGATTGGTTATCCTGAGCTGCGGTTCAGAAGCTGGCTGCGGTCAGATTGATACTCTTGGGCTGCGGTCCACCGTTTGGTTGCGATCAAACGTTTCTATACGAGCTGCGGTTCGTCCTCTTTCCTGGCTGCGGTCAGATGACATTCTCCTGGGCTGCGGTCCACTGTTTGGTTGCGATCAAACACTATGATGAGCTGCGGTTCATCGGTCGGTTGCGATCGACCCCTCCGTGTTGCGATACGGGGCAGGGTGCTGCGGGGCCGTGTCAGAGCTATATGCGCTGACCCTCATGTATGGGCATGCGATTGGTCCTGTGGCGCCAACAAAGTGTGCTATGTGTTGTGATATGGATGAGTGGTGATCATGAGTGTCTTGGGGGATGTGACTATGGGATTTATGTTGGGGATTTTTTATGTTGGGTTGTGGCTATTGTTTATGCTTTGCCTTATCTGCCTTATCTGTTGTGAACTGCATATGTTTGTTATAACTGTTGCTCGTGTCTGGCCTTATCTGTCGAGTCATTCCCGGTTTTAAAAGCTAGAGTTCGTAGGATATATCTTCATGCTCAAAATGGTTTTCGTATATCTATATATATCTCTATATGTATTGTATTTCAACGCGTTGGAGTGGGTTACCAGCATCTCTCGCTGAACAGATATATTTGGCTTTCAGGCACAGAAGATTAAGTCACTGGAGTGCGCTAGAACTTAGAAGTAGATAGTTTCCCTTTTGGCCTGCGTGCCACGTTTACGTATTTACGCTTTGAGGATATTAGTTAGTTAGCCTGTGCACTTGGGTTCTCTAGCCCAGGTGTGGCATAGCACCCCGAACGCTTGTATTTATATCTTGGGATTTAATAAGATTCTACCTTTATTATAAGTTTTAAATGTCTTGAAAATCTGGGGTGTTACAGTTGGTATCAGAGCTTAAGTTTGACCCTAGGATAAGACTCTTAAGACCGGACTTTAGGACACTAGGCTTGAACTCTAGGTACTTAGGAACATAGGATCCAGGAATCTTAGGACGCGCAGTGAGATTGTGAAACCTACACATAACCTCCCCTCACTTCATCCCTCTCTAACTTAAAGGAACCTCCCCCTACGCTTACCACACCAGGAAAGGGTGCGAATAGATAAGTTTACTTCCACAACTGGGTAACGTACACTTACCCGATAAATCGCCTCGTCCTAACTCCCGTCAAAAGACTTGACAAGGACCCTGACCAAAGAAAAGGAAGATTTGGATGACTACTAAGAAGAGGCGTTACAGTCAGGACTGCTAAAAGGGACGGACTGCAATACGCACCAACCCAGGGTAACCACGATAACCCCCGAGTCAGACAAATGACATGCACCTTCCGACAAGTTGCCTTATCTCGGCAAACCCGGGTTGCGGCTACAACAAACAGGAAGGAGAACTAGGACACCTATTAAAGTAGCGAAGGAACGACACCATTAGTCGAATCCTTGGGTGCAAGGTAAGTATATCGCGACACCTTGCGACCCCACCACCCCAATTTAAAATATCATCCGCCCTGAAACCCCAGCATCTTGATACCCCTATTTGTTGAAAACTCCCACCCCGAATCCTTAATTACCTTAAGAGCAAATTCGCAACCGTCATGACCTTGCTCACCCTTTGTTGCGCTTAACCCAAACCCTCGGAAACCCTAAATTGTTATTGCCCTTACTCTAAGTTCATATCCCCACTCCGTTTGGAAACCCTGTTAAAAACCGTAGAGCAGCATAAGGCCCTTACCCTGCCCAGGGGCGTGAAGAACCGACATTCATTGATTCAATATTAAAATAAGTTGTTAGATAGGAATCGCCGAAGTAGGTGGAGGTTACGAATACGTATCACCCCACCCTTGCACGAAAACCGTGAAGGCCTCACGAGAAACCATAGCCTGTACGTACGCCACCGAAGAACGCAATGCGTTGACAAGAGCGGGCAAACAAATACGTTCAATGTGTCAGGGGCCTTCGCTACAGAAAACATCGTCAAATAGGTGCAACAGGCCGAACCTCGAGGAGGACATAAATCCTTGCTAAGAATTTCATCCACCAAGGAAGGGATGAAACCCAATAGAACAAGAAAGACTAACCCGAAACCCCCCTTACCCTTAAGAACCCTCGGCAAGGATTAGGAGTCAAGACCTAGGGGTTTGACCCACTAAACCGACTGGGTCCAGACTTCTGGACATCCGAGGGGAACGTGCACGGAAACCATCACGAGAATTCCCCTGGAAGCTATAGAAACGAAGGGGACTTCGACACGGGAAGAGAAGATCAAACGAAAATCTTAGAATCAAACAAAGCCAAGGAAAAGGGATCACCAGTTCGACTGCACGCCACAACCAAGCCCCAAACAGGCATAATCACTCGAAGCCAAGAGTCCTTAGCCCCTTTCCCTCCCCTTGCCAATCAAGTACCATTTCGTTAAAGAATCCGTCCTATCACTCCAAACCTCGCTCTTGATCCCTCATTACAGACGAACCCGTACAAGGTGGCAACCTTCCTTCCTGTATTACGACCTTGAGACATCGACCCTATCCGCCCCTCGACTTTGAAACCTAGCCCTTGCACTCCTTACACCCCTTTAAACCCAGACCAAGAAAACATAGATATATATATGTATGTATATCTACCTCTAGAACTCGTGCTTAAGGATCAATGAACATTGTACGATGGGTCATCCTATGTATCCAAGTCCCTTTAATTGTGCACAAGGGCATGGGACTTGTCAGGACATGAATCTGTGCATTTTTGGGGTCTTTCTCGAAGGAATTGACTATTCCTAGTCACTTTCCCGCGGGTCCCCAACGGGTCCTTGACGGGACCTTGGCGGGTCCTTGGCAGGAGCTTGGCAGGCGGACGACCGCCCACCTCGCGCCCACTGGTACAATGTGCTGATTTCTTAACCCCTCATTTTATTGATTTGTGGCGCACTTGTGTGCCTCGATTGAGGAATGTGAGTCTTGGGTAAGGAACCATGGACCACCCAAACATAGTGTCCTACGTAAAAGACCTTGACGCACGAGACACCATCGGGAAATCACAATCAATTACATTGCACGAGTAATTGAAATCGGATCCTACGATACAACCGACTAGGGATGTTTGGCGTAAAGGATTGCGCAAACCAAGGAGGCGAGTTGGGAACTCGTACTAAGAACCCACGAAAACCTTAAAAGTCAAAATGCTAAGGAGGGACCGGGACTCCTCCAAACCATGGACATCGTTCGAGCAAATCAGAGGACTCCTTACAAGTTGTATGGAATCAAGAACTACGTAGCCCATGGTGCTAAGAAAAAGGGTGAAGAACACATTCGCGCCAAGACTTCAAGGGTCATTAAGGACCTACAAGGAGATGAGGTGACTCGTAAAGTCGCCGAGTCATCCCACAACGAGATTTGGTAACCGACTGCGCTTTAAAAGAAAAATGGCACGCAAGGACACCTTCATCATTAAAAATAACACAAACAGGGCACAACAATGCCGAACCTCGGGTAAGACATGAAGTCTTACTAAGAATTTCATCCACTAAAGAGGAGATGAAATTCAATAAGAAGAGAAATTCAACCCAAAGTCCATCGACTCCCAAGAGACTTTGGAAAGAATCTGGGAAATGCGCCCTAAGAGATTGGCTTGGTTGACCCAACTCGGTCAAGACCTTGGGCGCATTAAAGAAGTAAGTGTTGAATCACCACGGGAAATTCCCTCAAGAAAGAAGAGAAGGATGAAACCTTAGCCTGGGAAGCAAGGTCTAACAAGGATCTTAAAGTCAAGCAAGCACCAACACCAAGGAAGGAGGATCATCAGCTCGTCGGCGCATCGTGATCAAAGCATCTAACCAGATTTTTCACTTGGGATTGAGAAACCTTAACCCATCCTAGCCGAATTCCTTTCCCTCCCTTGGAAAATCGGCCCCTTCCTTATTTCAAAACCCTTTCTACCCTTCAGACCCCATTCTCAATCCCATGTTTTAACGATTCCATACAAGTGGCAACCTCACAACCTAAGTTGCAACCTCGAAAACCTGATCCTAATTCCTGAATTCACCGTGTCCTCAAGTTTGAAACCCACTCTCTTAGCCCTGTAAAACCTAATCGCTCCCAAAAACCCAACACACATAGGCGTGCAAGTATACAATTTCCCCGTGGAATACCTTCTCTATAGGACCACGGTTCTTCTCTTGACTCGTTAACCCTGCAATGATTTCCAAGCTTCGGGGACGAAGCTTCTCATAAGGGGGGGAGAGTGTAACACCCCGTGTTACGGCCTTCAATCCCGGATTAATTATTAAATTAATCCCGTTAATAATAATTAAATATGATTTAATTCGGTTAGGTTTCCTTTAATTAATTAATAAAGGTCCACCATGAACCGTGGACCCTTGCCTAAATTAGAGTCCTAAGCCTATTAGGAATAAAGAAAGTAAACCCTTTACTATTCAGATTCTAATTAGGAATCCTAGACCTAGTTATCTATTAGGAATAAAGGAAGTAGGCCTTTTACTATTAAGACTACGATTAGGATTCCCTTTAATTAATTAATATGGTCCACTATGGACCATGGACCCTTATCCCTAAATCCAATCCTTAGTTCCATAAGGAATAGAATTAGCAAGCCTATAATATTAGTTCCTAACCAGGACTCCTAAATATATAAATAGGGGACTTAAGAGGCACCTAGAACCCCCCCACCACAATAAACGTTCCACCACCCCAAAGTGCTCCAAGAATCCCCTTAGAAGAAATCAAGAAAGCAAGAAAGCTTAAAGAAAGACCCTTCATAGCCAAGGAATTAATTAAGGCTAAGAGGTAACCCATGTCTCAACAAAACCTATTTTCATAGTTATAATTCCCCCTTAGGGTTTCCCCATATTGTTGTATATTGGCGAGTTATGATGATTATTATTGGTGATTGTTGTGATGATCCCATGGGGGATCTTGATGATCTTGATATTGGGAGATTCTTGATAATTATGGTATTCTTGATAATTATATGGAGTTCTTGATGATTATGTGTTGTTCTTGATAATTGTGTGATGCTCTTGATGTTTATGTGTTATTCTTACCGAATCTTGCAATTAGAAGACGAACCGTATTCTTGTTGATATAAAAGTGATTAGAACCCTAGGTTGTATCGTATGATCTTATTCTTGGATTATCGGGTGGGGAAATCACATGTTTGGGTGTTGATTATGTTTAGAAAAGCATGATAGGTTATGTGTCGTTCGTTTCTCGTAATTGATCCGTTAATTGTCTACGTGTTGTCGTTAATTGCGTTGTAAAGTGTCTAAGCATGGTTTCGGGTTCCACAACGGTTCCCGGGGCGCAATTGATGAAAAAGAGTCAGTGGGGGGTAGGGGACCCGCCACCTACCCGGTGCCGAGAATCACCGCCTGGCAGCGGGTGGCCGGTGGGCGGGCAGCTGCCCGTCGGCGACCCGTTGCCCGGAACAGTAAAACCGGCGGGCAGCCGGCGGGTGGCCCCCCACCCACCGGCTACCCGCTGGAAATTCGTCCCACCCGGGACCCCGGCTTCCCCGTTCCCCGTGGTGTCCCAACAGACTCCGTTTATCGTGCCTATGTCTAGTTTGATATTTCGGGTACCGTTCGTAGGTTTATGAGTCTATTATATTGCATGCTAGTTGAATTGGTATCCCGTTGACCTAGGTGGAAGAAGTATGAACCCCTTAGGACTATTCTTAGTAAGTGATGGATCACGCATAGGTTTTGTTATACGTTTTCTCCCCCTTCCTAATGTGTAATGTGGGTTGCATGTGCTTGCTATGTGTTATGTGTGTGTTACCCCAATTCGGTTGCGATCGGATTGGTTATCCTGAGCTGCGGTTCAGAAGCTGGCTGCGGTCAGATTGATACTCTTGGGCTGCGGTCCACCGTTTGGTTGCGATCAAACGTTTCTATACGAGCTGCGGTTCGTCCTCTTTCCTGGCTGCGGTCAGATGACATTCTCCTGGGCTGCGGTCCACTGTTTGGTTGCGATCAAACACTATGATGAGCTGCGGTTCATCGGTCGGTTGCGATCGACCCCTCCGTGTTGCGATACGGGGCAGGGTGCTGCGGGGCCGTGTCAGAGCTATATGCGCTGACCCTCATGTATGGGCATGCGATTGGTCCTGTGGCGCCAACAAAGTGTGCTATGTGTTGTGATATGGATGAGTGGTGATCATGAGTGTCTTGGGGGATGTGACTATGGGATTTATGTTGGGGATTTTTTATGTTGGGTTGTGGCTATTGTTTATGCTTTGCCTTATCTGCCTTATCTGTTGTGAACTGCATATGTTTGTTATAACTGTTGCTCGTGTCTGGCCTTATCTGTCGAGTCATTCCCGGTTTTAAAAGCTAGAGTTCGTAGGATATATCTTCATGCTCAAAATGGTTTTCGTATATCTATATATATCTCTATATGTATTGTATTTCAACGCGTTGGAGTGGGTTACCAGCATCTCTCGCTGAACAGATATATTTGGCTTTCAGGCACAGAAGATTAAGTCACTGGAGTGCGCTAGAACTTAGAAGTAGATAGTTTCCCTTTTGGCCTGCGTGCCACGTTTACGTATTTACGCTTTGAGGATATTAGTTAGTTAGCCTGTGCACTTGGGTTCTCTAGCCCAGGTGTGGCATAGCACCCCGAACGCTTGTATTTATATCTTGGGATTTAATAAGATTCTACCTTTATTATAAGTTTTAAATGTCTTGAAGGTCAACACACAAGAGATTACCTCTTGTAATCTCTTGGAAAAGAATGAAGGAAAGGACAACTCTTGTGCCCTTAAAGAAATTGAGAAGGAAACTCCACCATTGAAGGGTAAGGCTCAAACACCTCAAGTTACAAGATTTGAAAATTCACAAGGTTATGATTATGGAGAAGGGGAACACGCTATCTTGAATACTCTTTATCGTGCATGTTTGGTTAATGAGGACTTTGATAGTGATGAGGAGGAGGATTTGCCTCAAATTGAGCTTGGTGCCGAGGCAACGGCTATCCTTCATAAAGGATGCCCAAGTAAGAAAGACGATCCCAGTGCTTTTCTAGTGAAATGTAGTATAGGGGATTGTGTTTTTAAGGATGCCTTAGCCAATTTGGGAGCCCCCGTCAACATCATGCCTTCCCTTATCTATGAGAAATTGAATCTTCCTTGTATAGCTTCCACACTGCTCGTTATTCGTTTAGCCGACGGGACTACACGTTATCCCCAAGGTGTTGCAAACGTGTTTGTCAAAGTTGGAAGAAATCTTGTACCGGTTGATTTCATGGTACTAGATGTGGGAAAAGACTTGGAGCTGCCATTGATCCTAGGACGCCCATTCTTAACCACTTCCCGTGGCCTAATTGATGTGAGGACGGACAAGCTTATTTTTAGGATCAATGGGGAGAAATTTGATGAGAACCAAAGTGAAAAGAAAGAAAATGCTTGCTCGGTGGTCACAAAAAGAGCCAAGAAGAAGGTCAAGCCACGGTGGGAGATCTGGAAAGTGTCTTGGGTACCTAAGTTCCTCAAGACCAACACCTTCGAAGGAGGATGAAGAGAAAGGTAACACGTCTAGCCAACGACGCTAAAGGTGACGCTTCTTGGGAGGCAACCCAAGGTTTTTACTTTCGTTTTATTGTTCTTTTTGATTTCTAGTTGTTTGAATAAAGTGCAAATGATGATCGTGACCTTAATTTCTTTGATGTTTTGGACTTGGAAAAGCTAACTTTTCAGATTAGGAAATGGTGAAGTTCATAGGATTGGACAAGGAGAGAAAAACCAAAAAGGAAGAGAAGGGGGAGGTCACAATGCCACGGCAACGTGCGTTGTGCCTCACGTTGTGATATCAAACAAACCACCTACGAAACAGGGGAATTTGCAACGCCACGTTGTGTTTCATGTTGCCAAGACAAGAAAAAAGCCAACATTCCAGATTGTTCAACGTGCGTGGCAACGCACGTTGCTGCACACGTTGTGGAGGAGGCCGAAATCTCAACGCAAGGAGCAACGCAAGGGCAACGCGCGTGGGAGGAAAGCTGAGAAAAGATGGATTTCCAAAAAGTTCAACGTGACTCACAACGCACATTGTGAGCCACGTTGCAAGGGAGGCCGAAAGGGCAACGCATGTAGCAACGTGCGTTGCGGAAGCAGGTTGCAGGAATCCGAAATTAAAACATTGATGGCATATGGTTATTATTTAAGGACCCTAGTCGTCTCACTACTTAACATTCATTCCTCATACACCATCTAGAGAGAGTTGTGCAAAAGTGAGAGAAACTCATATTGATACTATGTCGCAGTAGTCCCATGACTAATCAACCTTCATCAATAGAAAGCTATGGCCGGATGTAACACCCCCTTTTTAACTTTAAAACTTAGATTTAAGCAGTCTAAAAAGACAAAAACAAGGGAATAAAGATAAATTAGGATATATATAAATCCAAAGTCAACAACTGAAAGGGAATATCATCGCCACAATTACCCACCCTCAAGTAACTGCACAGGCTATAACTACTAACATACTAGAGTCACTGCTCAACACATCAACAAAAAGGGAAATAATCACCGGTGTCTACGCACCAACATAAGTACGATATTCTAACTACAATCAGTCAAAAAGGGAAGAGGGATACTTCGTCTAGCATCTACTAAGTACTAGAGCTACATACTACTGTAACGAATGCGCGCTCTCATCATGCATCAAGTCCACCTGAAAGGGGTTATAAAAGCACATAGGAAAATAAACTCGTTAGCATATAATGCTAAGTATAAAGACACTCAACCCTGTAACATAATTGTAGATATAGGTTGGAAAACGGTGTGCATTCATACAAATCTCAATAGCTCATGACATAAGCAAGCATGACAATCAATCAATAGCCCACAAGTAAGGATACTTTATATATAAGCTATATACTTAACAACATATGCATATATCAATACATATCGACTCATAAGTCATGCTCTTGCATATAACATGTACTAGAATCTATAATACAACACTTCTATAAGATGTTATGCACTTCTTGCAAATACGAGGATACTATCAATATAGATAATGAACTAGAGATATAAATGTCAAGTAAGATTATACTTTCATGCTACTACTCAAGGCAATGAATGATACTTTACTTCTCATATAATCAAAATAAGACATATGATATGCCATGATGGAAATCAATAGATAAAGATATGATAATATGCATATACTCATACTCTCGCTCATAAAAATATTACTTTTCTGCGGAGGATCTCAATCATACTCATCATATCTCATGATTCTCTTTTCTCTTCTTTCTCAATCTTTCTCATGATTCTCTTTTCTCTTATTTCTCAATCTTTCTCATGATTATCTTTTCTCTTCTTTCTTTCAAATCTGGGTCTGCGAGGCAGGTACTCCGCCGCTGCGAAGCCCTAGCGAACGGTGTTTCCCGCACAACTGCCACATCCGTACTAATGGAATCTCAAACTCGTGGGGGAGGTAGGAACTTCACGAATCGTGAACGGAGCTATCTGGGCTTAGCAAATATCAGTCGGCCTAATTGTAACACCCCTGTTTTCTAACACCAGAGCCTAAATAAATTACGAGCTTACACAGCGAAAATAACACTGAACGGGGAATGCTACCGCCGCAGCCATCCACTCTTGGATGACTACAGGGCTAAACTACTAGATCTCAACTTATACAATACATCAAACAACAAAGATTAGGTAGGCCCAAACATCTATTCATTTATATAACCCACATCTCAACAAAGACTTAACTCGGAAATCCATATATGTTCTATTATAAAAGCAAGCTAAGGGTTAACAAAAACTACGTACTAGGAACTAGAGATAACATATACTATCTATCTAATTTCTCAAGGCGCTCTCTCTACAAACATTACTCCAAACCTGAAAGGGGTTATCAAGAAAACATACGAAAGAACCCGTTAGTATAAATGCTAAGTATAAGACCACTCAACCCTGTAACATAATATAGATATAGATTTTGGAAAAGAGTTTGACATAAACATTAAGCATATATCACATAGGAGCACGGATACAGATAAGTTCACACACACACACACACACACACACACACACACACACACACACACACACACACACACACACACACATATATATATATATATATATATATATATATATATATATATATATATATATATATATATATATATATATATATATATATATTCACTGTATATATAGACATAACTCACACACATGCTCTATCATGCAAGTATCAATTACCCACAAAGTATATATATGTATATGCAAGGCAATGAGAATGAGTGAATAGGGGTAGTTTATACTGAAATGTATAAGTAAGGGAATAAGTATAGAATACTAGCTTTATACCACCATTGTAAGTAAACCAAAAAGGTTAAGTAATAACCGCATTTAAATCGTAGTCATGAGTAAAAGGAGTATTATAATAAGATAGTTTCAAATATATCCTTTACTAAATACACTGTTACCCTCAAAATAGTATTTCTTTTATAATATTGGAGGAATCTCATATCAATCTCAATCATTCTCTTCAAGTAACCTTCCAGAAATTATCAACCGGATCTCATCTCATCATTTCTTCTCATCATTTCATTCCATCATTTCTGCCGAAGGGACCGTAGTCCAATCGGGTTCCTCCAAAAATATATATTTTCCTCACTTTTGAAAATAGTGGTGGCATAAACTTTTGAAAACCTTTATTTTCCAAAATAAGGATTATATATGTATCATATATGCTTTTCAAGAGTATATGTAAGTAAATATATATGTATAGATTTTAAAATAGTTTTAAGGCATAAGTGTAGGCCCTTTGAAAAATAGATACATAGTTTAAAGCATAGGTTTCGGTATAAGTAATAAAGGGATAATAAGTAATAACCCTTGCATAAATGTTATTGTAATCATGCCAACTCACTCTTCTATACAACCATGTAATATAGACAAGAACTTAAACAAATCCATCATCAATTCATGATAAAACCCCAAAGTAATCACATACTTAGTATTCACACTCAAATATGCCCAAATCACACTTAGTAACATAGTAGCTCATACTTTAGTTGAAAATGGATTTTACTCACAAATCAAATAGGCACCCTTCATACAAACATGTCGTCATGGTCCCGAGTCTCTGAGCATCACGGGCCCACGATTCCAGGACTGAAACGAACCCGAACTCGGACTAAGCCACCGGGGCCCTGTACCAAAGATTTGCCTACCGGAGCTAGGTGGCGGAACTGGAGAAGTTCTGTCACTTGCATCCGCAAGGGTCACAGCGTAGAGTGGCGGAACTCCAAGGAGTCCGCCACTCAGAGCCTCTACTTAGACGAAGCTGACCGACGGAGCTAGCCTAGCTCCGTGGCTAGTTCCGTTAGGTCAAAAACCTGAACGAGGAGGTAGTCTCCCACCTTCGACTCTGCAACAAGATCTTAACGCATTTCACCATTTTCAGACCTGAAACCATTTCCACACTTCACATAACATCATTATAGAAACAAGGCATCAAAACCACATCATATAAACATTAAAACACCATACATTTCGACAATATCAAGCAACTAACATCAATATTAGACTATATAGCAACAATCACATATTTTATGGGTAAATAGCTAGGGTTTAGGCTTCCATGGGTTATACCTCAAGCTTCTAGCCTCAACAAGCAAGGATTCATCCTCTATAACCTCAAGCTTGGTCTTCTTCTTCACCATCTAGGACTCCAAGACCACACAACCCACAACATACACACATATGCACACATACATTCACTGTGAGAAGAAAAAGAATATGGAAGAACAAAGATGGAGAAAGAGGAAAGAAATATTGAGGCTTACAATTAGGGTTTCTAGCTATCTTGAAATCTGGACACAAAGAGAAGGATGAAGAAGAAAATGGAAGAAGCTCTCTTAGGCTCTACTTCTATATTTTTCATGCATATGAAAAGAGATGAGAGGAATGAAGGAAAATGAAGTGAATACTATAACTTTTATAATGAGGGTGCAAAACCCTAGGAGAACACACGACTTTAAGAGAGGGCAAAATGGGAATTTAGTTTTGAGACCTTGGGTTATAATTTTGGGTTAAAAGTTGGATAAGTTCGGGCTAGAATATAATATAAGAGATATAGAAATAAGATAGGTTTATTTTGAATTCAAGTTTGAAAGAAAACTTGGCTATCAGGTTCACAGGTTCCTCTCAGATTGACTTTTGGGTTGACTTTTGAATAAAAGAATGTTTTCCCCGAATTGAGTTTCAAAAAATAAGGTGTATGAATAAATTTTTGGATTTAATTATTCACCATAAGGGTTCGTGAATAATATTTTATTTGTAATAGCTACTAGTCAAATTAGGAATAAAATATTAGGGAAAGATTTTGACTAGTTTTTATGAAATGGGTATAATTTGGAAGAGAAATTTTTGGGTTGTCACACTAATACTCATCTCGCCCACAGAACCGGTAATCATGGTTCTTAAACTTTCTTTCTTTCTTTCTGTGAAATAAGGTATCGTACTTTCAGTGTGCACACCCCCTATCTAGGATTCCAAGCCCAGCGGGTAGTATCGAACCTAGCAACTCGGGAACATCAACCAAGTTACTTCTAAAATACTCTTTCGGTCTTCTATGACCGTTTCTTTCTTTTCCTCACTTCATATAAATAACATATATATCTCATGCAACTTCTCTTTCTCATGATGGAAATGTAAACAACATGTAAGCTTCTCAAATGCATATAGATATAGATTTTCCAAAATAGATATAAGGGTTTTGAAAATCACTTGAGGCACTACTATCGGCCTTCTACTGTATATATAAATCTCTCAAGGTGAAAATATAGATTTTGAATGCAAAAGATTGGGAAAACAGTGACTTATGCAATATAACCTCAATAATCTAGACAAACTTCTATTTCAGAGTAAAACAATGCAAATAGCACCTTTAACCAAATTATCTTGCAACCAGAAGCCAGCATAGCACTGCACATTCTCATACTTAGAACATTCAAACAAATACTAAGGGACTACTGATCATGCTTGGTCTGGATAAATTGATTCTACTCACTGATCATGAAAACACAACTCACACTACCGTGTCGTTGCGAACCCGAGTCTCCGAGCCTCACGGGCCTGCGATTCCCGGTCCTAAACAACACATAGCTGAGCCTCAAGGGCCCGACCTCTCCTCAGATTGGCCTGGCGGGGCTAGGTGGCGAGCCTTGAGAAGCCCCGCCACTTGGTTCCGACAAGCTGCAGCTTAGAGTGACGGATCTCCTATAGATCCATCACTCTGGTCCGTTGCACAACGGACCATACCAACGAATCCCTCTAGGGTCCGTTGGCAAGGTCCACAAGGACAAACAGGGCATCGGGCAGATAACTCTTCTGAGATGCACCAGATGATTAAATCTCCATTCCTAGAACTCAGACCTCAGCAAAACTTTTCCAGACAATCATGAATAATCCATATAACATTGACAACACATAATAAACACATAAACATGCATTCTTTGTAACACCCCGTGTTACGGCCTACAAATCCGGATTAATTATTGAATTAATCCCGTTAACAAATGGTTAAAGAGTGATTTAATTTAGGATTCCCCTAATTAATTAGTATGGTCCACCATGGATCGTGGACCCTTGTCTATATTAAAGACTTTAAGCTGTATAAGAACAAGGAGAGCAGAACTTCTACCATTCAGATTCTAATTAGGATTCCCTAACTCTATAAGTAGAGGATTAGGAAGCAATTAAGAACCCTCTCACCTCTCATACCTCTATTACACGAAATCCCCCAAAGAATCCTAGCAAAAGGGATTCCCCGCCATCGAGCCTAGGAAGATCAATCGAAGGAGAATCTTAGAGAATGACCTTTGTAGCCAAGGGGAAAATTGATTAAGACTAAGATGTAACTCATGTCTTACAAAACCTATTTTCCTTGCTATCTTTTATTGATTGGCTCCGTTAAATGATTGAATGTATGATTTGTATTTGTGCTTTGTTAAAGCTTGTCTTTAGGAATTTGTGATATGGATTATTGTTATTCTTGATATTCTTGGTAACCCTGTGTGGTCTTGGTATGTTCTTATATTTAAATATGTTTAGAGCTTGTGTTTAGGTTTTATATTGTAAATCTTGTTGTTGTGATGTTCTTGGTGTTCTTGGGTGGGTTTAAGCATGCTCGGGTGTTAATTCAAGGTTAGGGCTTGTTCTTAGGGCTTTGCACATAGATTCCTTGATGATATGGAGGTTCTTGATGCTATTGGACCGTTTTGTGTTTGATCTCGAGTCTTGACATGTTTAGGGATTGTGTTTAGGGTATAATTGTGGTGTTTCTTGGTTTAATTCTTGTTGTTCGAGTCCATGTTGTTGTTGATATATGTTGGGATGTGTTTGGACTTGGTTTTGGGTTTAACTGATGAATTTCCCGAAGGGGAAAAATGTCGAATTACCATCGTACCAGTGGGGAGTCGATGGAGGGACGAACCCCCACCGGGTACCGTCCACCATATCAGCGGGTGGACGGCGGGTGGACGACCACCCGCTGGTACAGTACCACCCACCGGCAGGTGGAGGGCGGGTGGTCACGCCGTACCACTCGCTGGTACGGGCGGGGCGGGGTGCTGTTTTACCCCGTTTGTTGTTTCCCCGTGCCCCGTTTGGTGTTTATGATGTCTCGTGTGATTTTTTGAGTACCGTTTTAAGAGTTGTGTGTCCTGGTTATTGTTGTTGTTGAGCTTTGATTGTTGTTGTTGTTAAGGATTGCTTATTGTGATTGATTGAGTGTTGTCGATTGCTGTTATCACCGTGTATTGGTTGTGATGATTGATTGGTCCATGATGAGAAAAGAGATGGGGATTGGTGGAAAAGATTTGTTAGTGGTATAGCACAACGAGTGCCCGGTCATTGTGCTATAGGCACAGACTACCCTTGATTTGCTTGCTAAAGGCATGGATCAAGTTATAAGCGCTGCGGTGCCATGTCAGTGCTATAGGCACTGACCCCTTGATTATAGTGCTATAGGCACGGGTCATGCGAATGGTACTGCGATGCTACCATGTTGGTGGTATGTCGGTGGGGAGCATGCGTGCTCCGGAGGGATAAGGGAGGCCTTATAAGGGTGGCCTGGAGGTACAGGTTGGAACTGATATAAGGATGGAGAGGAGTAAAGGTTGGAACTTGGTATAAGGTTGGATCATGGATGTAGTCTCTGTTGACTGTTTGATGTTATTGATTGTTGCCGTTGTTTCTTATTAGTGAGCTTTGTTATTATCTTCTCGTGCGAGCTTAGGATGCATGCTAGTATCTTTATGAAGTCAACTTGTTGTTGTGTCTTGAGTCTTGATCTTGCTTTTAAAGTTAGCGTTGCTTAGGATTATATATGTATTCCAGTCTCAAAATGATTTCCTATACTTATACTTATTGTACTCAACGGGTGGGAGTGGGTTACTCAACATTATTCGCTGACGATTGTTACACCGTATGTTTTTCAGGTACTGACTTGTAGCTTCGGAGCGCGCTAGATGGACTTGTGGATTTAGCCAGTTCTAGTCTTAGTTAGATGGCCTGTGAGCTTTGAGTTGTATTTGGATATTAATTGTGGATTATGCTTTGATTAGTTAGTTCAGCCTGTGCACCTAGGTTCTCAAGCTTAGATGTGGCATAGCACCCTGATACTTATGTTGTTAGTTTCCGCTCTGTTGGGTATTAATGATAGATTCACCTTTATTTCATAAGCTTAATGTTTAGGAATAAAATTGAAGCTTTTATGGAGTGCTTCTTCTCCCCAAATGAAGCGTTTTTACGGAGTGCTTCTTCTCCCCCAATATTCCATTTAATAGGAAGCCAAATTCCAAATTTCCCATATGTCCCTTCTTCAAATACCTAGGCATCTATTTATAGAAGATAAAAACTACCCACTACCTCTAACTACCTAGGAAGTGGTCATCCCACTACTACTATTACAATAGTGGTCATCCCACCACTACTACTACTACAATAATAATAATAATAATAATAATAATAATAATAATAATAATAATAATAATAATAATAATAATAATAATAACTGCAGAACACTTGTATCATTTCCTCGCCCATCAAAATCACCTTGTCCTCAAGGTGATGGTACATAATGCTAACGCTGGCTGGAAATGACGCAACAGCTGGAGTTCGCACGGCGGAGACTGATGCGGACTGCCCCCCGGCTTTGACGGCGCTAGAGCTGTCTCGGTGTTCGTCAGTGGTGCTGCGTGGCTACTGGAGGTGAAAACTGGTTCCTTTTCAGCCAAAAATTCTGCCTGGTCAGCTAGCACTGCGTGAAGCGATTGGACCACCCTGCGAATCGCAGTAACAGAGTCAGCAAACGTTGTGTCACCCATGACGACTGACTTTGATACCAAATGTTATAGGCCATGATATCTAGAATCGCGTCATAGGCTTAGAAACTTAGGAATAAAAACGAAGCTTTTCTGGAGTGCTTCTTCTCCCCAAATGAATCGTTTTTTTTGGAGTGCTTCTTCTCCCCAAATGAAGCGTTTTTATCGAGTGCTTATTCTCCCCCAATCTTCCATTTAATAGGAAGCCAAATTCCAAATTTCCCAGATGTCCCTTGTGACACCCCGTAATCCAAATTCAATTAAGGGATTAATTAAGTAATGAATCTGTAAACACAAAAAAGCAAACTTTGTATATATTCACAAAATTCCGTGTACAGCGTGTGTATAATTCAATGCAGGTACAAAATCTCTGTCTAGTCCTCTGATTCTTCACTGACGTTATCTATTGAAGTGCCTCCGGGATTCAAATAGCGTAGCCTCCGGGATTTAATTGGCGCGTGCCTTCGGGATTTAATTGGCGTGGCTTCCGGAATTTAATTGGTGTGACTTCCAACAACGAGCGTCAAGAATTTAGAAGTAATCAATCCTGCAAAATTTCAAAAACACATGCAATGGACTCAAGCCGCCTGAAGGTCCTCAAATGCATTCAAAAGGCTTCAAGATCTCCGAGACAATCAATTCTGCAAAGCTCCAAAGTACCTGCAAAATATGCAAAAGATGCCTCCACGCCTTCAAGCGTTCTTCAAATGCTCTCAACTCCTTAAGTTGTTCAATGCCCTCAAGCTCTAAGCCTTCAAATTCTTCAAGCTTTCAAGTGTGTTTTGGAATGAAAATGAAGGCTCTATTTATAGTAAGAGTCTAACCAACATTCCTCAACAAACTCCCCATTTAATTAATTAATTAATTAATTAATTATTCTAGAAAATGAACCTTGCCCAGAATCAAGTCCAGGTTCATTATCGTATAATCGAATTCAAATTCAAACTAAATTATATCTAATTCAAATATAATAAAATTAATATTATATTTAAATTATAATTTAAATTCAAATATGAGATGGGCTTGGGCCAATTAATTAATTAATTCAATAGCCCAAATCAAATTCAATTGGACTAATCAAATTAATTTATATGATCCAATTAATTAAATTGGCCCAATAATCGATTCCGATGTCGGTCCAATAACCATTTATCGGTCCATTTGTCGAGTTCAAATTTTCTGTGTCTACAAATTGCCCCCTCGAGACTTACCGGTACATGTCGCTTAATGTGCTTGGAGCGAGGAAGTCTTGAAACTTAACAAAACGACCCTTTAAATTCATCACAGCGCATCTAAATTCCCATGAACTCGAAATCATTTTAATCAAAATCATTGATATGTTTGTCTGAGCATCTCACGTAGATATGTTTGTCTAAGTATGTTTGTCTAAGTATCTCATGAACTCAAAATCACTTTAATCATAAAAGAATAAATATGGCCCAATATGTTTTAGTTTCATAAGCCCAATTATACACTCGAATATTCCATAGGCCCAAGACATTCCATAAGCCCCTGAAACTCCTGCTATGTTGGATATAATGTCCCTTGACCCATTTAACATTCTAAGCCCATTATCTCTTCAAACTCACGGTGTCGCACATGAACCTTAACTCAAGAACACACATGATTTTAGCAGCATAACTGGCTCAACTTGCAGAAGTAGAATCTCAATCGTATTAGGACGCTAAATTTCAGCTCAACTCCAACTATAATACCACCCCATCCTGTGCTATAAATTGGAGCCTGAACACCAGCATAATCACGCCAACAAAGCAGAGGATCAAGAAGAAGTCATTCGGAGTTTAGCTTTCAATCAACAGGTAAAATTTACGTTGCCATCTTTTACCTTCATCTGCCTCCGTACACATTGCAGGAGTAATAATACGAACCGCTGGAAGCATTTGATTTTTGTTGATCACTGCCTCAAAGAATCTTGCCAGCTTCATGGGACAACAAGCAATGTGAAATCTCTTCGTCGGAATTTTTCTGTTTTTTTTTTTTGTTTTTTCTTTGCGGAGGTCACCGGAGATCACCAGGTTGTTGAGACTGCCGGAGGTAGATGTGAGCCGGAATCCGTCCTCCGTCATTAAAGCCAGTGAACGACATTGTTGGAGGATTTATCACTGACCTGGGCCACCCCTCGCCGGAAAATTTTTTGCAGAAGTCATCAGAGACCGCCGGAGTTCTTCGTGGCCGGAGTTTTTTTCTTGTTTTTGTTTTTTTAGGAGGTTGCCGGACTGCTGCCCGCCGGAGTTCTTCATAGAAGTCGCCTCTGAAATCTGCCATCCAACTCTAGTTCTTCACCACGACTTCGCCGGACGTTTTTTGTTTTTGTTTTCGTTGTTTTTTCTTGGAAGTCGCCGGAGACCGCTGCTGTAATCGATGAAGACCGCCGGAGTTTATGAAGACCGCCGGACTGCGTTTTCCTCCTGTTTTTCTTTTTTTTTTTTAGAAATCGCCGCCTTTGCTAGAATTATCGCTGGAGTCCAAAGATCGCCGGGTCCGAGGTCCAGAGGTCACGGCTCAATCGTGGACGTGAGAGTTCGTCCTGACACCGCCGGAGGTTCACCGTCGCAATCCGTCGACGAAACTGCCGGACCCCGTTTCTGTCTTTTGCAGGTCGCTGGAGATACTCTGCAGAAATCATCGGAGATCACCGAAGTTGATGAAGATCACCGGATTGCTGGAGTTTCTCGCCTAACCCTATGCAGAAGTCACCTAATCTAATTTCCCCTTTCGTGTGTGACTGTCGCTGATGACTAAAGGATGAGCTTGAAGGGCTTTGATCTGTTTGGCAACCATTTCAGTCAACTCCTGTCTGTCTATATGCGGATTTCGAAGACAACTCTTTCCCTCAACCATGTGGCTTTGCAGAGCCTACGTCATGATTATGGGGAATGACAAACAAGTCTTTAATCTAATATATAGCCTCACGTGCCAACTCACTCCATATGCAAATACATTAGATTACATATATGATATATCATCATATTATAGTAATAACATATTAATAATATACTAATAATATATTAACCCCACAGATAACATAATTACACTAATAATATATTAATCCCACAAGCACAAGTTATGCTCACATATACACACGCATAACATTTCAAACTTTCCTTTTTTTTTTTTTTTGCTTTGCTTTCTGTTTCGTTTTTTCCCTTTTCTTTTGTTTTGCTTTTTTTTTTTTTCTTTTATTCTCTTTTTCGTAATATTTTAATAATAGTAATATAATAACGATATAATAATAATAACTAGTAAATGTACGTAATAATGACACTAATAATAATAACTATATAATATTGTGTATGTATATGTATAGAATGTATTAATCTATGTAGTCCACATGTAATATGAGTATACAATCATTATTGCATAGACCATGGTCCATAAAATTGTGTGGACCATAGTCCAAAACTTTGCTATACGTATATAATTTGTCAATTTAATTTTGTGTTATGTATGTGCTATATATTTGTGCATAATATCATAGTTATTTTTTTTGTTTTTTTTTTTTTTTGCAGCGACTTTTCGACTTTGACACATTCAAGATGGCGTACTTTCAAGATCAACGACGTAACGGGCAAGAGGTCATGGTGATATCGAGCAAAAATAGCGATCATCAAGTCACACTGACGGTTAACCCACCCGTCGCAATACGTGACCCGCCGAAGCTCACGGTGTCGTATCACGAGAGCAACTGGACCCCCGAGTATGAATGCTCACCATCCAAGGTGTGGACCCTGCTACCCGGAATGCAGCACCAACCTTCCAAAGACACCCTTCCTACATTGGAGCATCGTATGCTTAATGCTGAGGTCTCGTGGGGCCAAGACATAGACTTCGAGGGCGAATTCACTTTTCTGAAAGGATATTGGGAGTGGGTTGAAGAAACACTTCACTTCTCCCACGACACCTTAAAGGATGCGAAGATATATGATGCTGTGTTTGCATCTTTGTTTACGTATGACAACAACATCAACATTGTCAAAGCCTTCTGCGAAGCATGGTGCCCGCGCACCAATACCCTGATCACCTCGTCTGGTGAGGTGAGCATATCGCCTCGGGATTTGTACGTTCTTGGGGGACTATCACTGTCCGGCGGTATTTATGACGAACACATCCCGAGTGCCCTGGACCTAAAAAGGGGCCAAAACAGGTGTTGTGCGAGCTTATTCGAGGCCTTTTATCTCTTAAATCAGCAAGAAAGTGACACCTCCTACGTTCAAGCATCGCGATGGATTGACTTCTGGTGCAGAAAACCGCGAACGCATCAAGCTCCTCAACCTCCATCTCAAAAGGACAGGAAATCCCGGCCAAGGAATACCCACAACCCAAGCGGAGAACTTAACAAATCTATTAGGTGGTTAGATGTGAGCAGGACGCCCTTTATCGAACTAGGCATCTCCCGGCGTTTTGAAAAGGAAGCTTACTTAGCCGCGTTCTTATCTTGTTGGCTTTGCGTGTTTGTCCTTCCAGGAACACCAACAAGAACCATTCGCCCAGAGACTTTCAAGATAGCATGCATGATGGCTAGAGGGGAGAAGATATGTCTTGCGGCTCCAGTACTTGCTAGTATCTATTCTGGTTTAAATTCAATCTCGGAATCCCACTCTCCTGGTCAAATAGGGGATCCTTTTCCAATCCATTACGTGTACGGATGGCTAGCGACTTACTACCAAACCCACTTTAAGACTCCTAACCTCACGTTAGCAAACCCAAAAATGGTCACTTATTCTGGAGAAGGTGGTGCAAGGTATTACAACGAGATGGATGCCCGCAAGAAGATATTTAAAGGGGACGTTTCTTGGCTCTGTACCTCCCACAAGGGTAATAGAGATTTTATCTTTTATGACGACCGCAAAGGGAATAGGGAAGACTTTGAGTACTTCATATGTTTGCGTCCTAGCTTCCTCGTTTTGCGCCGAGGGTCCCAATGCAAAGCTGAGCCTTACATGCCGCATCGCTTCAGTCGTCAATTTGGATTCTATCAAGCATATGCCCCCGGCCTGTTGGCGAAGGATGTCCGCTATGTTTCACTCATCGAAGGATTCCGACTCCATCGCCAATATGAAAATATCAACTCCCAATCCAGGGCGACATTTCCCATGAACCCGATTGTTCCAAAGAAGCATGTTTCAAACGAGTACAAGGCTTGGTTGATCGATGTGAATGCAAACCTTCTTGAGAATCGTTCCACAGATATAGCTGTTAACGGAAACCCAAATGTACCTGTTGGGGGGGAAAGAATTGAGGAACAAAGAGACCAATTGACTACCTCGAGGAACAAAACAACACCTGCGCAAAGGACATGTCACCTCGGGATGAAGCCTCAGGACATGCCGTTCGAAGGAGCAGGGAGGAGCAAGCGAGGCAGCGAAGCTCGGACGAGGATGCTGGTAGTGATCAAGATCGCTGTTGGAAACGGCCCAGAGGGAGACGATTGAGCCAGGTTAAGCTATCTCCCAAAATTCTTCCGTTTCGTATGTTGTTGAACTTTGGCCTTTGCTAACGTACATGCACTACTTCTTACAGGATCCTGTCGAGCCACCGTCATCGAATCATCAATCTTCAATGGGACAAAGTGACGGACGGTCTAATACCCTTGACCTCGAGGTAGCATCCCACCAGTCAACACCGCCCTTAAACACAACTCCTCAGGAGATGCAGCCAGAGCCGTCCCAAGCCTCTATCTTCCCGGGCGAGGAGTCATTTATATCGCAATACACGGCTTTCATTGCAGGAGTTTGGAGTAGTATCTGCAGGAAGCTTGACGAGGTTCCAGCTGAAAAAATCTCCTCTTACCAAGGAAGCGTTGAAAGACGAGTCCAAGAAATGGGACGGGACGGTGTGGACCTATCAACATTGAAGCTACGAGTGGCTGAGTTCTTTGATAAAGCCAAAGGTTACGATCAGGCGCGGTCGCAGCTCTCGAATGCACTGCCCGTTGAAGCTCAAGCCGCGAAGCTAGTTCTAACGCAAGGTGTCCTTATAGAAGCTCAACAGAAGTGTTCTCAAGCCGAAGCGCTTTTTCTTGCCGAACAGAAAACCCTTAGCGACGCGGCCGATCGAAAAGCCACCCTGAAGAAAGCGATAAAGGATGCGCAGGAGGAGTTGAAAGCGATTGAAGCCAAGGATCCGGAACTCCAAGACCGTGTGACAAAGGCTCAAGAACAACATAACGCCTCGCAAGAGGCCGTAACCACCGCTGAGGAGGAACTTAACCGTATTCGAGACTGCCCCACGTTGACGGATGAAGACGAAGAAAGACTTACTTCAATCAAAAAAGAGCTGGAAGCGTATAAGGAAGATCTCATGAGCTTTAGAATACTTTAGATTTTTTTTTGCTTAGCTCTTTGATTTTCCATTTTTTTACTTGTTTTCATATTTCAGCTACTTTGTATGAGTTTACTCGGGAACAAAGCTTGAATATAACTTGAATTTTTTTTTTTTTTTTCAACAATACTTGCAAAGTATTTTCTCGATTACAAGTGTAGAAGATTGTTCTTGGAAGAAAGCAACTTGAACACAAACGTGAACAGGAACAACTAAGTCTACACCCAAACGAGTCACTTTATACCCAAAGAATTTACTCTTAATTACAACATGAACGGAGACTAAACTCCAATACATCTACATTGTTTTCAACAACGTGACACAAAGGGGTTTATTTTAGTTATGACTGAACTTAGAAGAAGTGTTTCTAAGCTGCCTACGTACTCCTGCAAAGGAGATCAAGTCAAACGTAGTTCAAAGGACCATTTGAATAGGTAGGGCCGTTCACAGTTTAAACTCATGCGGGCCAGGAGTTTACCGTACACAGTTTAAGCTCGTGCGGGTCAGGAGCGTCTATGACTTGGGCCCACCCATAGACAGGCGAGATGTTTTAGCAGTTTAACCACGTACTACATTTTTGGTGGATATCATTCCTCAACTAGTCCCGTGTGCTTAAGGGTGATAGACCTTTAAGAATTTCCCGTTAATGGGGCCAACTCGCACACCATTTTCATCAATTAGCTTGTAAGCGCCTCCTGAGTATGCTTCTTGTACCACGTAAGGTCCACCCCATTTTGGAGTAAACTTGTGCCCAGTTTTCCTTGTAATAATGATAGGCCTACGAACCGCCAACACCTTGTCACCCACCTGAAATGAGCGAATCCTTACCCTCTTGTTGAAAGCTCTAGAAATTCGAGCTTGATAGCATTCTAAACTTTGTTGAGCCTGCAACCTCTTCTCGTCGAGAGCTTCTAACTCTGCCAACCGTAACTTTACATTATCCTCGTCTGTAAGACCTTCTTGGATAGCTAACCTTAGAGAAGGTATTTGGCGTTCAAGAGGCAAAACTGCTTCAACCCCATATACCAGTGAGTATGGAGTGCTTTGTGTTGGTGTACGGTATGTAGTTCTGTGCGCCCACAGTGCTTCTTCCATCCTCTCTTGCCAATCACGTTTTGACTTCGACACCACCTTTTTCAGTAGATTGCATAGAGTTTTATTAAAAGCCTCGGCAAGTCCATTTGCAGCTGCATAATAAGCTGACGAATTTCTTTGCTCGAACTCAAAAAGTTTGCAGATTTTATCCATCAATTTATTATCAAATGGTTTCCCGTTGTCGGTGAGGATGTACCGAGGGATGCCAAAACGATAGATAATGTGAACTCGGATGAAATCTGCAACATTTTCCTTCTTCACTTCCTTTAAAGCTACTGCTTCAGCCCACTTTGAGAAATAATCGGTGGCTGCTAATATATACGAATGCCCTGCTGATGATTTGGGTGTAATAGGACCAACCACATCGAGCCCCCACGCATCAAATGGCCATGATGCTACCGTTGGATGTAGCGGTTCAGGAGGTTGATGGATAAAGTTCGCATGGAATTGACATGCTTGACATCTACGCGCATAGTCTATGCAATCCTTCACCATCGTAGGCCAGTAGTAACCCATCCTTTTGATGTGAAAATGTAACTTAGGACCAGATTGATGAGCATCGCACACTCCAGAGTGAGCCTCCTCCATCGCTTGTAAAGCTTCCTCCTCACCTAAACATCGAAGAAATACGCCATCAAACGAGCGCCGATATAACGCATCCTTGAAATATATGAAGCGAGGAGCCCGACGTCTTACATCTACCCTCCTACGCGGGTCTTGAGGTAACTTCCCATCAGCAAGGTAGTCAATCAATGATTGCCTCCAATCCTCTTTATCTACCTCATAGACAGAGGCAGTCGGGAGTTCAACAATGTCGTCAAGAGAGCCATCGTCTTCGAAGATTGGAGGGACCACCCATTTTTGGCACACGCGTAACCGAGCCTCATCTGTAGGATGTGATACAGTTGAAGCTAAAGCAGCTAGAGCATCGGCTTGCTTATTCTGTTTCCTCGGGATGTGTTCAATTGTAGCATCTCCCAGCCAATGTAGGAGCATTTTTGCGTAACTGTTGTATGGAATCAACTCTGGTTTCTTTACTTCATAAACCCCAAGTACTTGGTTGACAATCAGCTTGGAGTCCCCATATATATTAACCCTTAGCTGCTTCATATCAGCTGCAATTTCAAGTCCCAAAATAAGTGCTTGATACTCGGCAACATTGTTCGAACAGCGTTCCGTCAAGGTAAATGAATAAGGAAGCACTTCCCCTTCCGGCGCAACAAAGACAACTCCAGCGCCTGCCCCCTCTTTGTGTGTCGCTCCATCAAAGTACATCTTCCATGGAGGTAAAACTTCAACCACAAGCACATCCTCATCAGGTAGGTCACTGGACAACTCCCATTCAGCAGGAATTGGATGATCGGCTAGGAAATCTGCTAAGGCTTGCCCCTTGATGGATTTCTGTGGTACATAAGTAATCTCAAACTGTTGAAATAATAAATACCACCTCGCAAGTCGATCGGAAAGAACAACTTTTGCCATGACATACTTAACTGGGTTTGCCCTGGAAACTAGTCGAATTGTATGCGCTTCAAAATAGTGCTTGAGTTTCCGAATTGCGAATACAAGAGCCAAACACAACTTCTCAATCGGCAGATATTTGAGCTCATTTGACGTCATCATTCTACTTAAATAATAAAGGGCATTTTCTTTCCCATTATCATTTTCTTGTGCAAGTAAAGCACCCACAGAGCTTTCTTGGGCGGAGATGTAAAGGATCAACGAGCGTCCTGGAATTGGAGCCGTCAGCACGGGCGGCTTCATTAAATAGGACTTGATGTTTTGGAATGCGTTCTAGCACCCCGAGATGGGCGGGAAAATGACCTCGGCCTTGGATTTTCAGTCACTTTAGCGAAAACCCGCATTGGCGATGCTCTCACGTTCATGGCCTCCTTCTTTTCTTGCTTCGGGAAGGGCTTGCCCCCTTTCTTGAATTCTTGTTTTACAGGTGCCTTAGATGAGCTAGGGATACTTGACATGCCGAGCCCTCCATTGGCTTCAATACTCAACTCCATGTCGTGAGCACGACTGGATAGTTCTTCAAATGTTCTAGGCTTGATTCCCTGCAAGATATAAGAGAGCTCGAAGTGCATCCCTTGGATGCACATTTCAATTGCGGAGCTTTGTGATATCCTCTCTTTACAGTTAAGACATAACTCCCTCCATCTTTCGATGTAAGCGCCTGCCCGCTCACCCTTCCATTGGTGAGTAGTGGTGAGTTCCAAGAAGCTGACAGTCCTCCTTGTGCTATAAAAGCGGGTCAAAAACTCGCGCTCCATATCATTCCAGCTATCAATGCAACCATGCTCCAGGTCGGTGTACCAATCAAAGGCAGTACCTTTTAGAGAGCGGACGAACTGCTTGACAAGGAGGTCTCCATATGTTCCTGCATCATTACAAGTTTCAATGAAGTGGGCGATGTGCTGCCTCGGGTTACCTTTTCCATCAAACTGCTGGAACTTGGGAGGTTGATAGCCTAGCGGCATTTTCATTTCTTCAATTCTCTGTGTGTATGGTTTAGTGTAAGTATATGAAGATTGTGTTCCCTCGAGCTTCCCTTTAATTGCTCCCATGATGTAGTCGTTCAACTGCTCGACATGTATCATGCCCTCAGAAATTGGAATACTTTTCTCGGCCGGTGGTGGACGAGAGATCGTCTCTTCCATTCTTGGCCTACTTTGATGACGCGGTGACTCGACATCAATCTCATCTTCTTGAGTTTGAGGCTGCTTCCCAGAAGCTCGACTTGTTTCGCCGTTTCGCCCGCTTTCAACCTTTTCACTGAGCTCATTGATTCTCGTTTCTTGGTTATGCATGAACGTAGTTATCCCCTCAAGAGCCTTGGCGATGTTGGCTAGTTGTTCCTCCACCGACGCCGCGTTCGTTGTCATGGCGGGCATGATCGTGTATATATGATTCCATTCCGGTGAGGTTCTCTGCGGAAGTGATGACTGTGATGAGCTTCCACTGCTTGGAGTATTATTCGGGGAAGTAGGGCTCACCGGGCTCTTGTTGCTGGGAGCTCCTTCACTTGTAGGATTGTTGTTGGCAACAACCTCCATTGTAGTGGATGACCCTTTGTTACGTATAGCTCTGTGTGGCATGGTGGAGCTTCTGTCAATCCTTCGAACGATATGGCGAGCGATGTCCTGGGCCCCGTGCAGCTGCACGCCCAGGTTCCTCACTCGGCTCCGAGTCATTGCTCCTTCCACGTTTTGGCTGTCACCGGAACTGGTCACGGATGATGCATTGGAGCGGGTAGCTTGAGCGTAGGTCATCTTGGAGGAGGGATTTCTCGATGCCATTTTTGGATTCCTTCCGTATAGAGCCCGCGAATCAACAGTGAAGAGATGAGAGGCAGAGTTGTCCCACTGGGTGTGCCAAAATCTGTAAACACAAAAAAGCAAACTTTGTATATATTCACAAAATTCCGTGTACAGCGTGTGTATAATTCAATGCAGGTACAAAATCTCTGTCTAGTCCTCTGATTCTTCACTGACGTTATCTATTGAAGTGCCTCCGGGATTCAAATAGCGTAGCCTCCGGGATTTAATTGGCGCGTGCCTCCGAGATTTAATTGGCGTGGCTTCCGGAATTTAATTGGCGTGACTTCCAACAACGAGCGTCAAGAATTTAGAAGTAATCAATCCTGCAAAATTTCAAAAACACATGCAATGGACTCAAGCCGCCTGAAGGTCCTCAAATGCATTCAAAAGGCTTCAAGATCTCCGAGACAATCAATTCTGCAAAGCTCCAAAGTACCTGCAAAATATGCAAAAGATGCCTCCACGCCTTCAAGCGTTCTTCAAATGCTCTCAACTCCTTAAGTTGTTCAATGCCCTCAAGCTCTAAGCCTTCAAATTCTTCAAGCTTTCAAGTGTGTTTTGGAATGAAAATGAAGGCTCTATTTATAGTAAGAGTCTAACCAACATTCCTCAACAAACTCCCCATTTAATTAATTAATTAATTAATTAATTATTCTAGAAAATGAACATTGCCCAGAATCAAGTCCAGGTTCATTATCGTATAATCGAATTCAAATTCAAACTAAATTATATCTAATTCAAATATAATAAAATTAATATTATATTTAAATTATAATTTAAATTCAAATATGAGATGGGCTTGGGCCAATTAATTAATTAATTCAATAGCCCAAATCAAATTCAATTGGACTAATCAAATTAATTTATATGATCCAATTAATTAAATTGGCCCAATAATCGATTCCGATGTCGGTCCAATAACCATTTATCGGTCCATTTGTCGAGTTCAAATTTTCTGTGTCTACAGAATCCTAATCCAATTGCTAATTTAATTCCTTAAATTCCTGAAAATTCAATAGTCGGGGACTAGTAATTGACTAGTCAACCCAAAGTCAAAGTTGTACCTAAAGCTTTGTGAGTTGTTCCCTTGTCCCCTTACACATTTCATCTTAGTAAGGGTAAATAAGTCATTTCCTTGGCAATAGTCTTTCAAGCTAACCTAGGAAGACACATTTCATTTCTTCAAACACTCTCCAAGAGAAAAATCATAAGCTCTCTCTCTTCTCTCTAAAAGCTAGTTAGCTTTCTCTCCAAGCCACACCTAGGGCTACCAAGATCTTTCAAGTTTGCTTTCAAGATTCTACCTTTCATACTTTGGAGCATCTAGGACGGTAAGATCTAAGCTCCTCTTGTGTTTTTAGTGTTTTCTAAGGTATCTTTTTATAAAGGTGAAATCTTTATGTTATTTTGGTGTGTTCTTGAAGTGGGTGTGGAAAGGGAACCTTGTTGGGAGCCTTGTGGAGTGTTGTAAGTGAAGGATAAGTCTTCAAGAGGTAACCCATGCTCTACAAAATTTATTTTGCTTACCTATTTGATGATTCTTGGATTCTACATGTGATTTTGCTATGAAATGTGAGTGTTGATGCATTATCTTGTGAAAATGCATATCTAGAGCTTGTGTTTATGGTTCTTGTATGCCATTGCTTGGCTATTCCTCTTATTCAAGTCATTTTGTTGTATTCGGTGAGATTTGGCATGTTCTGGACTTGAATTTAAGCTTGGTGTTGAAAATCCCTGAAAGGATTATTTGGTGTACAGGTATGTACCCGCGGGCGGAACGGCGGGCAGTGGCCTACTCGCTGCCCCACCCGCAGGGTACAAGGTGGCTTGTGGGTGTGTACCCGCAGGCGGAACCACGGGTGGGGGTCTACCTGTGGGTCCACCCGCGGGGAACCATGTTGGCTTGTGTGGGGATTTGTTCCCCGTGATTCTTTTGACTTGGTATTTGGTCTTTTGACTTCCCGATGTTCTTTTGTGGAATTATTTGAGCGTCTTCTTGATGTTTCGTATGTCTAGAACTATATGGTAGGAATCCATGTAGGTTTTGGTGTCATGAATCGTGCTAAGTGTTCAACATTGTGATTCGTTGAACCGTGATGAGTCTTGTGTGTTATTCGGAACTATGTTTGGTTTACCCGTTTGATAAGCATGCTAGTTCGGTGTTTAAATGCTAGCGTGTGTGTTGTTTGTACCTTCCTATCGTTGATGATAACTTGTGTTATTCATCGTTGTGGTTGGATTGTGATCCATTCCTTGATTGAGTATGAATTCATATCTTCGTTGGGATCCGTTGATTGATTCCTGTTGTGGTGTGGTGTGTGTGGCTGTACCTGAATTTGCACGATTAGTGGTATGGGACACTAGTCAGTAGTCACCAAGGTACGACAGTGGTCCTCGTGGTTGCCATGACGCGATTATGGAGTTTGTAACCTGAGTGATGGGTTCACGTATTTCTTGGGTGGCATGTGATGCCGTGTGTGTGATCGGTACCCTCGTGTACTATGAAATCGGTGGTCTTGTTGGTGGTTGTTGGTGGGGGACGACGGTCCCAGGAGGGAAAAGGTTAGACTCAGAAGTACAGGGGTCGTGGAGGTAATGGTTGGAAATATCTATAGGGTTGGGGGTAGCCATAAGGTTGGAACCGGGCATAAGGAAGGCATATCAATTCGTGATGGGTGATGTCACGAAGGCTTGTGTAGCCGTGGTTGTGTGTTTCTCTATTTTGTGACGTGTGTAGTTGCAAAGGCAATGTGTTGCCGATGGTTGTGTCCTTATTCTCTTGTGTTATGCATGTCGGGTGTTAATCTACTGTGTGATGGTAGATTATGCCTTGAGCCGTTCTTGTGAGTCGTTATTGCTTCTTGTCGTATTGGGATGTGTTCCCTTATCTTTTGAGAGTGCATTGAGTCTTGTGTTGATCTCTATCTTGGCTTTTGAAATTGATATATACTATATCCCGTTTCGCAAATGATTTTGTATACATATAATCTATCTACATATGATATTTCACATGTATTGGTGGGTTACCAGCATCATTCGCTGACCAGTCGTCGTCCCATATCTTATGTGTTTCTTTCAGGTGATGAGTAGACGAGAGCGCGGTCTAGAACCTGTTAGCTTAGATCCCTTTATTTTGAGATGTTGTGGCTTGTGTGCCAATGTTAGACATTAGTACTCTTGATTCTATATGGATTTAGATTGTGGTTTATGCAGATGTTTCGCCTGTGCGTTCACCTTTGGGTGGGCGTGGCATAGCACCCTTTATTTCCTATTTATATAATCCCTGTTTAGTCTTCCGCTGTGTATGATGCTTTGGCTAGTTATCTGCATGTTTAAGGTTCAATTTAGCATGGAAATTAGGGGGTGTTACATCCCTTCTTCAAATACCTAGGCATCTATTTATAGAAGATAAAAACTACCCACTACCTCTAACTACCTAGGAAGTGGTCATCCCACTACTACTATTACAATAGTGGTCATCTCACCACAACAACAACAACAACAACAACAACAACAACAATAACAACAATAACAACAACAACAACAACAACAACAACAACAATAATAATAATAATAATAATAATAATAATAATAATAATAATAATAATAATAATAATAATAATAACTGCAGAACACTTGTATCACTTTAAATGTTTTTAAAATTGGGGGTGCTACATTCTTATTTCTTTCTAAACATCAAACACCAAAGACATCTCTATATCAACTACAACACAGAGTAGAAATAATAAATTTTGGGAGTCCATGGTTTATACCTTGAGTAATCTTGTTTTAGCCAAATCCATTCTTAAGCTCACCTCCTAAGCTTTATCTTCTTCCACCATCTCCATTTCTCAAGCAAGCCACCACAACAACCCAAACAAACACATCTAGCTTAGATAACATCATCTTAAAAACAAGCTAGCCAAAGAAAATAGGAGGAGAGAAGGGGAGAAGATATCTTACCAACTGAACCCTAAGCTTTGCTAGAAGAAGCTCAAGAATGAAGAAGATGAAGATGATAGAGACTGGGAGAGAGCCACGAGAGAAGGGAGCTGCCGGATGAGAAGGAAGTGAAATGAATGGGGTTTAGAGTGGAATAGTAGTGTTTATATAGAGGGCTCAAAACCCTAGGTGAGCATTTGGTTGAAATCAAACAGAGGAGGTCAAATTGGTTGTAACACCCCGTGTTACGGCCTTCAATCCCGGATTAATTATTTAATTAATTCTGCTAAATAATAATTAAAAAGGATTTAATTTGGTTAAGGATTCCCTTTAATTAATTAATGTGGTCCACCACGGATTGTGGACCCTTGCCTAAATTAGAGTCTTAAGCCTATTAGGAATAAAGAAAGTAAACATTTTGCTAATCAGATTCTAATTAGAAATCCTAAACCTATATATCTATTAGGAATAAAGAAAGTAGGCCTTTATTATTCAGATTATGATTAGGATTCCTGATTCTATAAATAGGGGATTAGAAAGCAATTAGAACCCTTACCACCCATAGTTATATTACACGAAAATATTCCCGAGAGATTCACCACCCCCAAGCCTAGGGAGATCAATCGGATAAAAATCTTAGAGAAGAACCTTTATAGCCATGGGAGGATTAATTAAGGCTAAGAGGTAACCCATGTCTCAACAAAACCTATTTTCTTTGCTATAATCTTCTTCTTTGGCTCCTTCTATATGCTTGTGTCTTGATGAAATCTTCTATGATAATTATGATATGATCTTGATGATTGATGAGATGATTTTATGTGTGATCTTGATAATCTTGATGATGATAAGAGGATCTTGATGATTGTGTGATATTCTTGATAAATCTTGATGTTTCTTGATATTAAAGATGAACTATGATCTTGATGATTTAAATATGATTAGAGCCCTAGGTTGAATCATGAAATTCGTATTGGGATATTCTTGGTATATTTGGGTGGGAATTCGCATGTTCGGGTGTCGATTATGTTTAGAAGTCATGATAGGATGTGTTCTATATGATTCTTGCTTTTGATTCGTTACTTGTCTACGCGGTGTCATCAATTGCGTTTAAAAGTGTCTAAGCATGGTTTCGGCTTCCACGGAGGATCCTGGGATGTATATTTTGGAAAAGAGTCAGTGGGGGTTAGGGGGACCCGCCACCTACCCGCTGCCCGAAGTAACGCCACCGGCAGCGGAATTTGCCCACTTTGGGACAACGGCTTTGCCCACCCGCTGGAATTTGCCCACTTTGGGACAACGGCTTCCCCGTTTGATGTTCCCCAACCCCTGTGGTCTCCCAACGGACTCCGTTTGTCGTGCATGAGTCTAGTTGATGTTTCGAGTACTGTTCGTAGTATAAAAGAGTCTCGTATATTGCATGCTAGTTGAATCGATAACCCGTTGGCCTAGGAGGAAGATGTATGAACCCCTTAGGACTATTCTTAGTATGTGGATAATCACGCATAAGTTTATTTATACGCTTTCCCCCTTTCCAATGTGCTAATATGTGTAACTATGTGTTATGTGAGCATGATACCCCTATTTGGTTGCGATCAAATTGGTTATACACGAGCTGCGGTTCGTTATCTTGGCTGCGGTCAAACTAGTCACTCATGAGCTTCGGTTCATTCTCCTGGCTGCGGTCAGTGACTCAGTTCTAGGGCTGCGGTCCACATGGGCCTTGTGTGCTATGGTCCACCGACTGGACGCACCAGGCGGTGTGTAGGGCCACTAGCCCGAGGAAGGCCATAGTCCACCGAATGAGTGATCAGGCGGTGTGTAGGGCTATGGTCGGCTGCGATCTACCGAGTGTATGTGCCAGCGGTGTGTAGGGTCGTAGTCCCCAAAGATCATTGCCCACCGAATGAGTCCCTCAAGCGGTGTGTAGGGCTTTGATCAGCTACGACCCACCGACTGAGCTCGTCAAGCGGTGTGTAGGGTCGCAGTCCCCAAAAGAGGATCACAGTCCATCGACTGAGCGCGTCAGTAGTGTGTTGGGCTGTGATCCGCCTTTGAAACTATTGACGGTCTATACAACTGGCTGCGGTCAATTCCTTCATGCTGCAGTATGAGGTAGGGTGTTGCGGGGCCGTGTTAGTGCTATATGCACTAACCCTCATGTTTGGGGTATGCGATTGGTCCCGTGGCGCCACCAATGTGTGCTTGTGTGACAAGGATGTTGATTGAATGATAATGTGAATGGTTTGAAAGTGAACCGTGACCTTAGATACATGATTTTATGATGTCGCCTCTATATTATTGATTATCATTGTTTAATGTGTTTATCCCTACCTGTCGAGTCTATTCCTGGTTTTAAAGCTAGAGTCTCCTAAGTGTATATCTTCCTGCTTCAAAATGATTTTCCTATATCTATATTTACATATACCTATATTGTATTTCAACGCGTTGGAGTGGGTTACCAGCATCATTCGCTGAATAGATATATTTGACTTTCAGGCACATATGATTAGCTTCCGGAGAGCGCTAGAGGAACTTGGATTAGATAGATAGTTTTTCCTTTCGGCCTGCGTGCCATGATGATGTATTGAGGATATTTAGTTAGTTTAGCTGTATATCTGAGTTCTCCAGCTCAGATGTGGCATAGCACCCCGCACACTTATGTTTAGTATTACCTTTATTATATAAGTTTTAAAAGTTTCAAAAATCTGGGGTGTTACAGATGGTATCAGAGCCTAAGTTTGACCCTAGGATAAGACTCTTAAGACCATACTTTAGGACGTTAGGCTTGAACTCTAATTATTTAGGAACATAGGATCCAGGAACCTTAGGACGCACGGTGAGATTGTGAGCTTACCTATCATCACATAAACTTTCCCCCACTCTATCCTGCATTTAACTTAAAGAACTCCCCCTACGCTTACCACACCAAGGTAAGGGTGCAGCACATTGACTTATCATTACAATAAACATTGACCCTGAAAACCAGCAGCATGGCGCCAACAAAGAAATCAGTAAAGGACCCCACACTCCTCGAAGAATGGATCCGAACCTTCAACGAATCCTCGGGTTAGTGGAATGCCCAGAGGAACGCCGCGTAGAGATAGCCTCATTCTACTTCAGACACGAGACCGATCTTTGGTAAATCCACGAAGGACCCACTTATGGGCAACAACCGGGGGTTCAACTGGGAGTGCCTAGAAGCACGGCTATGAGAACAATTCCACCCCGCACACGTAAGGGCAACCATGTATGAGGAATTTCTCCACCTAAAACAAGGGATGGCCACCGTCAGGGAATACCACAAACAATTCCTCCAGCTGGCTCGTTCCGCGCCCGAATTAGATCCTACAGAGACAACCAAGATAAAGAAGTCTATGACAGACCACAAACCATGAAACCCAAAAGGCCCTAATTGTAAGCAAACCCCGAACCCTTAACGGGGAGGAAAATAGAAATTTGGCGGTTTAAATAGAAATTTGGAGGAAAATATTGGCGGTTTGCAATAGCTAAGTCGGATCGTGATAGGGGCCGATAAAGACCATAATCCTTACACTCGCTAGGCACTTGCTCAAAGTGGTGATGACGGTACAGATTTCCACGCTCGTGCCAACGATTGTTTGGTGTACTGTTGGCGGCTGACTGTAAGCATATAAATCGCATAGGAACACAAGTACGTGATATACGGGATCGTAATAATATACTAACTTTCGGTGTGACAACCCTATATATATATATATATATATATATATATATATATATATATATATATATATATATAATTGAACTCAGGTGCGAATGAAGCGCCCAGGAGGGAATATGCGAACGAATCAGTGCGCGACACGTGTCCAGATCTAATGGATTAAAAAAAATGTGGTGGTATTTTCGTAAATAATTGAACATCGAAGTGCAAGTAAAATGTATACAAGTGCATGTAAAATGTATTATAGGTGCAAGTAAAATTTACACTGAGCATCAATACTAAGTGCACCTATAGTTATAAGTAGTTGCACCTATAGTTATAAGTAGGTGCACCTAAGTGCATGAATGTTTGCGGGAAGTGAATGTTAACAAGCTAAAATTACATGCACTGATAGGTGAAAGTAGGTGCACCTATAGTTTTAAGTAGTTGCACCTATAGTTATAAGTAGGTGCACCTAGGTGCATGAATGTTTGCGGGAAGTGAATGCTAACAAGGCAAAATTACATGCACTTATAGTTGAAAGTAGGTGTACTTGTAAGTGATTTTACTTGCACTTCGATGTTCAATTATTTACGAAAATATCACCGCATTTTTTTTACTCTATTAGATCTGGACACGTGTCGCACGCTGATTCGTTCGCATATTCCCTCCTGGGAACTTATTCGCACCTGAGTGCATCCCTATATATATATATATATATATATATATATATATATATATATATATATAGGCGGGTTCAGGTGCGGCAGTGTCTTACGGTGCGGTTATTTCTTACGGTGCGGCAACACCAATAGTTCACCAAATATGCACCATCAACGTTAGGAAATACACCACACAAAACAGAGTAAACAGAGCCCTGCATCACCAAACACACACCATTAGGTGTGAGTAAAAACACCATACACTGTTCGGAAATACACCATTGGGGGTGGTGAGTTATATGGTGTGTTTTTTTGAGTCTGTGGTGTATTTTGTGATGTTTTATTACATTTCATTGGGGTGTGTTTTTATTACACTGTTGGTGCATATTGTTAACACTGTTGGTGTATTCTGGAATTTGACCGCACCGCCGCACCGTAAGACCCCGCCGCATATGAGCGCTCTTCTATATATATATATATATATATATATATATATATATATATATATATATATATATATATATATAGAGAGAGAGAGAGAGAGAGAGATTCGGGATAATCTGGCATTCATCCATTTATTGATCAAGAGTTTGGACCATTAGGGCCAATATTCAGAAATTATATTCGAGATGCCACGAAATGATGCTTGCTTGAAGTTTTGGATTACACTTCAGACTAAACTTTAATATATTTCTTTTACTATTAATTTATTTTTACATAATTAAAAACTAAATTAAGGAATTAAAAAGAAAACAAAAAAAAAAAAAAAAAAAAAAAACAAAGAAAAGGCATGAGAGAATGATTAACTTAGCGTGTGAGGTTTGCATTCAAATCGAGAGATTTGTTTGGGGAAGGGCTCGAGGAGAATGTAGCACCCTAATAATAGTGATATTGTGAGAAAATAATAGTATAAATAACGAAATAAAAAATTTATAATGCCATATTTAAAAATATCATATTCATAAATTAGAAAGTTGTGGATATATATATATATATATATATATATATATATATATATATATATATATATATATATATATATATATATATAGTCGCGTTTTGATGCGAATGGTGCGTCCCGGTGCAAAAATGGAAACCAATCAGAGCGCGCCACGTATCCAAATTTAGGTGCACATATAGTTATAACTACGTGCACCCACTTGTATGTGAAAAGATGTGCACCTGATCAATGAATGTTAACAAGGCAAAATTACATGCACTTGTAGGTGAAAGTAGGTGCACTTATAGGTGACAGTAGGACACGTGGCTCGCGCTGATTGATTCGCATTTCGCACCTGGACAGCCATTCGTACGAGATTGCGCCCCTATATATATATATGTATATCTATATATATATATATATATATATATATATATATATATATATATATATATATATATATATATATATATATATATATTATATATATATATATATATATATATATATATATATATACATAGTTATGCAAATATGCACCAATAACGTTAGAAATGTACAACACAAATACGGACCATTAGGTATGTATAAAAGCACCACACAGTGTTCGGAAATGCATAAATAGATCTGGGGAGTTATGGTGCATTATTTTGGGTGTGTTGTGCATTTTTTTGGTGTATTTCCGTATTTTATTGTTGTGCATTTTCCTAACACTATTGGTGCCTTATGTTAACTCTATTGGTGCATTTTTTCAAGCAGCTGCACCAATTGCACGGGAAGGCGCGACAGAATTTGAGCAGACTTATGTATATATATATTATATATATATATATACTAGTAATTTAATAAGAGTAATAAAGTGTCGTACATACTTTTCATCAACAATAATGAAATCAATGATTTTTTTTTTTAAATTTCTATTCTTTGTTGAAACAAATTGTTTTGAGAGTTTGTCAATGACAATTGCTACAATTGTTGTCAATAGAGGATGATAATAAATAATTCAAAATATATGATTACAATGGATATTGTTATAAAGATATAGTAAAAATTTACTTACAAATTTCTTTAGAAGTTTTCATGCATTGATAAAATTTTGATGTGTAAACTTCTTCAGTTGGATCTAGTAGGATGTTAACATTGTCAATTATTTGAAAAATGGTCCTACCTTTTTATGGTCCATGTGTAATTGTATTTATGATCAACAACTTTGTAGTTAGGCCGAGCAAGTCTGACATGACGTAAGAACAATTTTGTCCGATAAAAAAAATAATAGTATAATATTTGTAAAGTAATGTACAATTGTACCATTACAAAAAAAAAAAAAAACAAAACAAAACAAAAAATATTAATACCATAATGACCTAAATCATTCCAATAATGCAAAAGCATAATTGAAAGATTAAGGGTTGTACTAAATAATCAAAAGAAGATTAATTAAACGTAAAAATAAAAAAAAAATCAAGAAAATCAAATAATTTTCAAAGTTCCTGATTTATAATCTTAGATGCTCAACTTTGAATGCTATGTATTTAGTCGGGCTAATTATTTCACCAAAGTTTGTGTTAAATTTTATATTATATATTTTTTTAATACATTTTTACATATTCATAATATATGTTTAACAATTATGCCAACTCTAATTGGGATGGGTTCGAACCTAAGACATTTCTTATATAAATTAATGATTATGTTAAGAATAATAAATAGTTAACGGAATATTGTGTTACTAAATTTTATACTAACGGAATTTAGGGTTATTTAAGAAAAGAAAATAATATAATAGGGGGTAAATAAAGAAAATCATTAAAAAAAATACTAAAATCAAAATAATACGAACCATTCATTTTAAGAAACAATTACTACCCATATTTTTTTTGTTCCAGTTAAAGGCCTAACATTATTGGCTCTTATTAGATTTGTAGATATACATATATATACATATATATGTATATATATATATATATATATATATATATATATATATATATATATATATATATATATATATATATATATATATATATTGTAAGGTTCCAGTGCGGTTGAATGTTTCCCGTGCGGTTGATTAATGTGCGTGAGATTTGTACTCAATGTGCGTGAGTGTTGTGCTTAATGTGCTTGAGATTTGTACTCAATGTGCGTGAATGTGTTAATGCAGTAGAAAATATGGATAACAGCTTCTTCCCCATCCCCAGTAGCCATTGCCCCCTCCCTGATGATGATGATGCGGAGGCGTCTATGGTGGTTAAGAACTATGGGAATAATACAACAGAAATCCACACTTAGTTGGTGTGCAAATTTTGTTGTGCGTACGTCATCTATATAAACATTCAACTGCACTGAAGGTAGCTGATAATCCAGAATCCATGGTCAAATTGAAGTAAGAAGTAACAAGAAGCTTGGATGTTAATGTGCGTGAGTTTTCTGTTCTGCTTCCTTCTGAGCTCGTAATTCTGAACTACTTACGCACATTAAGTACAAATCTCACACACATTAAGCACAATACTCAGGCACATTAAGTACAAAACTCACGCACATTTAGTACAAATCTCAGGCACATTAAGCCCACGACTCACGCACATTAAGTATAAAACTCACGCACATTAATCAACCGCAGAGGAAGCCGCAAATGCACCTGATCCCTTCCCTATATATATATATATATATATATATATATACCCACACACATAGAGTCGCGTTCTGGTGTGAATGGCGCGCCCAGGCACAAAAATGCGAACCAATCAGCGCGCGTCACGTGTCCATATTTAGGTGCACATATAGTTATAACTAGGTCCACCTAGGTGCACTTGTATGTGAAAAGAGGTGCACCTAATCAATGAATGTTAACAAGGCAAAATTACATGCACTTGTAGGTGAAAGTACGTGCACTTGTAGGTGAAAGTAAGTGCATTTATAGGTGACAATAGGACACGTGGCGCGCGCTGATTGGTTCGCAGTTCGCACCTGGGCGGCCATTCTCACGAGATCGCGCCCCTATATATATATTATATATATATATATATATATATATATATATATATATATATATATATATATATATATATATATATATATATATATATATATATATATATATATATATAGGAATTAAAAATTGTTGGTGTAATTATTTCTTAAAATGAATGATTCATACGATTATGATTTTAGTAATTTTTATGATTTTTACTACTTTACCCTCTAATATATCATTTACCTTTTTCTTAAATACTCCTGCATTTCATCAATGTAAACTTTAGTAACGAAATATTCCGTTAACTATTTAATATTCTTAACTTGCAAATCGATTTTCATAAGAAATGTGTTAGGTTTGAACCACATCCCAATCAAATTTGACATAATTGTTAACCATATACTATGAATATTTTAGAATGTAAAAAAATACAGTATAATAGCCAATGTGATTTGTCACTCTCTGGCCTAAGCTTCTTGCTTATATATTGGTCTGATGTGTGGGACGCAAATATCGCTCATTGTATTGGTGATTTGATTTTGCAATAATAGTTCGTTTTGATGGTTGTTTTCAAAAAAAAATATATAATATAAAATTTAACATGAACTTTGGTCAATTAATTATGATCACGCATTGGGCATGACATTGATTAAACAGCACACTTTAATTTACAATATATATTCAATACAGATGAGAAACTATGTCTATTATTGTTGTCTTTTTGGGGAAAGAGGATTTTATTTTATTTTTGAAGGTGCACAGCGCCAAGGCACTAAAATTGCAGTGAAGCAGACTAGGAGACTAGATGAAATCAAGAATTCGTTTCTGGTGGAGTGGCAAGAAGAGGAGCATGGACCACACAATTAATAGGGTTTTGTGTTGCAAAAACTATACTTAGAGTACTATCCAATGAGGGTGCTTCCCTCTAAAACAGTTATTGCACCAGTTAATCCAACATTTCTGCCATAGGTCATAGTTATGCATTCTTGAAATATTTACTTTTATGAAAAAAATTGATCATCTTGCATTGATATACGCTAGGATACCAAATGGTACTTTGATAAATTTTAAAACACTAATTTAAAAATACACATTGTGCATTGGACTATTCGCGCAATACGCGTGTGGTAACTAGTATACTAATAAGAGCCAATAAAGTTAGGCCTATAACGGGAACTAAAAAATGTCTGTCCAATTATTTGATGAAATGAATGGTTCATATTATTTTGATTTTAGTATATATATTTTTTAATTATCCTACTTTACCCTCTATTATATCATTTACTTTTCCTAAATACCCCTGCACTCCGTCAGTGTAAAATTTAGTATTGGAATATTACGTTATCTATTGTTATTCTAAAGTTACTCATTAATTTTCATAAGGAAGGTCTTAGGTTCGAACCCCATCCGAATCAAAGTTGGTATAATTGTTGAACATATACTATGAATATGTTAAAGTGTATTCAAAAATACAATACAAAATTTAAACATGAACTTTGGTCAATTAATTAGCCAGACTATATACATAGCTTTCAAAGTTTAGCATCAAAGATTACAAATAAAAAATATTGAAAATCATTTTTTGTGATTTTGTGTATTTTGGTAATATAATGACAAATAAACTTTATGTTCTAAAACAGTTTGCTGTTTAGATTATGCAATATCTAACCGGTGACTCTACCAGAAACTTTGACAGAAAAGAACTTAACGCGGAATTTAAAAGACAGAAAATAGAAGACACAGATATGGGTTACCTAGTTCGATACAATATGTATCTACATCTGGGAGATGATCATCAGTGCGTCCAGTTCACTATTTACAACTCCAATTGTACAGAAAGGTAGAGATGAAACAATCTCACCCAAAGAGATCACCACTCGATCAGTACCCAGTCTACAATAGAATAGTGAATTGTTGAAAACGGAGATCCACGCAATCAGAAGTCCAAGAATCCCTTCATTTGGAGAGCCACTCTGTTGCGGTCTGCTTCAATGACACACCTTACACTGTTCCTACAGTTGCATGATCTTTGCGTCCACATATTTATGCATCAGTGTTTTCTTCTCAAGTTCTTCTTCGTAAAGCTTCAGAGCATAGGTCTTGAGAAGAGAATGAATCAGAGTTATTCATGTGGAGTATTAGGAGAGATAGTAAGTGGTTCAAGTTGATGTAGAGTTGTGTGTAAAACCCTTGAATCTTCTCCCTTTATATAGAACTCTGATTGAGTATAGGTAGACTAGTAATCTTAATTTGAATCTCATGTAACCAGATTACTGTCTTACCCTTTGAGGTGAATATACTTATTAGGAACTTTCTTGTAGACACACCTCTTGAAGTAATTGCTTCTGCCAGTGCATCATTATTCACTCGGAGAAGTCCAACAGATATATCCAATACACTCTGATGTAGTGACTGCTCGATCAGATTTTCACTTCAAACTCTGACAGACCCTAAACTAAAACCTATCTAATTTTGACATAATAATTTTGCCGAATACAAGTTGGGGCATACACTTAAAACACTAACAATTTTCTTGAATTTTTTAAAACAAATCTATGTTATGTTTTTTTTTTTTTTCCTTTTTTTCCGTTTAATTAATCTTCTTTTGATTATTTAGAATAAAACTTAATATTTTAATTATGCTTTTGCATTATTGAGAATGATTTTGGTCATTATGGTATTAATAATTTTTGTATATATTTCTATAATGGTACACTTAATTACTGTACAAATATTGTTGTATTATTATTTTTATCAAACAATGCAAATTTGTTGGGGGTGGGGATAGGGAATTTTTTAGGGTAACAAAGCATATATATATATATATATATATATATATATATATATATATATATATATATATATATATATATATATAAAATCTAAAGTGTCATCCCGCACCATGAACCATTCCTGATTATTCATGCCGCACCATGATCTTTGATAAGTGATATTTAGAGCCATAAGTCATAATTTTTTTTGTCCTCTAGAACTTTTTATAGGTTTCCTACAGGTTACCGGTAATCTCATGCTGACATGGAATTTTTATTATTTTATTTTATTTTTTCGTGCACTACCTGGAACTCGCGAATGAGCTCCACGAAGGCTTCCCTTTTCCGGTCATTTGCATGAAGCCAAACGAGCTCAAGAATTTGAGAAATCGTCATGTCCATTGGCTCACTCATACCATGCACTCCGAGCAGTTCGTCACCGCAAGGATGGCGGAGGAGTTGAGCATCACGATTCACGGAGGTGTTGAGGGATTAAGATGGCTCAGGTTCATGTGGTATTAGATTGCTCAGGTTCATGGCTGGTGACGCTATCTCTGCTTCTTCTTCTCCAACCTCGTCTAATAGCCGTACCGTCACCATGATCTCTTCTTCGGCACTACCGTCACCGGTTTCTTTTGATTATCTCTCTTTTCTCGTCAATCCTCTGTTTCAATTTCCTATATGATCTCTTATCACCTTACGTTTTGTTTCCATTTAGCTTTATAAATTTCATTCATTAAAAAAAATCAAAATGCAGGTGGTAGGCACTACTATAAAAATACATTACGGCGTTACCATTTTAATGTCGGATTTTAGAAAACTCGACGTTAAATATTTAAAATTATTTTTTATTTTTTAAAAAATACATATGACGTCGGTGATAACAAATCACCGACGTCATATATAATCGAAATTAAAAAAAAAATAAGTAAAATAGTAACGACGTCAGCCGGCGTAATTGGCCGACGTCGTAAAGTAGTTAAAAAATTGAAATTTAAATAACATACGACGTCGGCTAATTAATTAGCCGACGTCGTATGCTATTTAAATAAAAAAAAAATCAGTATTTAAATAACATACGGCGTCGGCTAATTAATTAGCCGACGACTTATCCTGAATAAAAAAAATTTTAAAAATATGGTATACAACGTTGGCTAAGTATATAGCCGACGTTGTATATTTGTTAAATACAATACAAGCCCTAATCTGAAGCATTCGAATGCAATTCAAAAAAAAAAAAAACTTCATCTTCATCGCCACACTTCCACACCTCCTCACCGCCACACCGCCACGCCACCGTCGTATCGTCGCCAGCCGCCGCCCATCACGCCACCGCCGTGTCGTCCAACAGCAGCAGCTACTGTCGACGCCGCCACCCCTGCTCTGCGCACTGCTCTCCGCCGCTGCTCTCCGACGCCGCCGCCACAGCTCGGACGCCACTCATGTCTCGCCGCCACAGCTCGAACGCCGCTCGTGTCTTGCCGCCGGACGCCACTGCCGGAAGGTACGTAATATATATATATATATATATATATATATATATATATATATATATATATATATATATATATATATATATAATTAGTTTTTTATATATTTTGAATTTTATAAATTATTATTGTGTATATTTCGAAATTTTAGGAATAATTGTGTATATATTTTTAATTTACACTTGTAGATTTTAATCGTGAAGGGCACAAAAATGAGCAGTTCATAATGGCATCCCAAGCAAAACAAGTCTTTTATATTAGTGATCCTTGTGACAAAAAATGGTTAATTGTTCTTCATGGAAAGAGACAAATTACTATAGATGAGAATGAAGATGTTAGTTTTGATATTGAGGAAATACCACCCTTTTCTTCAAGTTTATTGCCCACTATTATCGATAATGAGATAGATGAAGTACATGCATCGCGAGATGATCATCATGAAGGGATATGGGAGAATTGATTATGACATGTAATGCTTTAATTAAGTATTTATTTTGGTTTTTAGTTTTCTTATTGTAATACTTTTATATATTCTAATAATTTTTGTTTCTAAACAGGCGTATGAATTCAGCAAATGGTGATGGTACTACACAGGATGGTACTACACAAGATACTCATACTACTCAAAGTAGAAATACTACTTCTAAGACGAGGGGTGCCACTCATATGCAAAAACTCATTCTGCAGCGTTCTACTTTGGGGAAGCACCACATTGAGCTTGATGGATTGGAGCCTGTCTACGGGCCAGATGGTAGTGCATCTAAAAGTTATGTTGCATTAGTGGGACGAATCCATACTCCTATCACAATAGATGAATGGTCGAATGTCCCAACAACTATTAAGAGTACTATTTGGAAACAAATCCTGGTAACTTAAAATTTTTTAAGATTTAGATTTATTCATAAAGTTACTATATTACATTTCTAACTAATAAATAATTTTGTTTTGCAGAATATTTATGATATTCCCGACACAACTGATATGAGGAAAGAATAGATAAAATATGTGGATGATCGGTGCCTCGGTGGAAAGATTTTAAAGCAAAATTGGTGAACAAGTATATATACGGTCGTTTTGCAGGTATGAACCCTTGTAAAAAATACGACTTCATTGAACAAGAGACATGGGATGAGTTTGTAAAGTCGCATATAGGTCCAGAATATGAGGTAACATTATTATTCTACCAATATTTCGAACATAAACTCTATCATTATTATGAGGGACATGGAAAGAGTTTGATTAATATTTTGTATTTATATAGGCATAAAGAAAAAAAATATCAAGACATACAAGCTAAGAATATTCATCCACATCTTTTAGCTCGAGGAGGTTATAAAAGGTTGGAGAAGATGATGATGGATGAGAAGTTGAAAGAAAAACAAGCATGTGCTGATGCTGATCTGTCGTATACAATGAGTCCTCCAAGTCCTCCACGTAGAGCCGAAAAGTGGAAGAAAGCAAGAATAGACAAATCAGGAAATTATCGCACTGAATCAACTAGATTGGTGGTGGAAAAAATTGTAAGTAAATATGTTGTCATTTACTAAAGTAATAGTAATTATTACTGAATAATTTTTATATATGTTAGGATGCTCTTGAGTTCCAAATTTCTCAATGAGAATTTGTTGAGGATGGAAGACAAGATTCATTGATTGTTGCATTGGGTACTGATGAGCATTCTGGACGTGTTAGAGCCATGGGAAGAGGACATGGCATCAAAAGTGTATTTGGCCATGCAAAACGTCGCCAAAAGACTCCTGAAGGTGTTCAACGATTGGTTGATGCTGTTGTTGATGCATGTCTTGATGCTGCTGTTGCACTAGCGCTAGAAAAACAAAATCAGAAAAATATTGCTCAGCAGGAGGAATTGAGTCAACGATTAACTGACCAATTTGAGGCACACATGGCTCAAATGATGATACAATTTAGTTCTCTACAGACTCCTGTTCACCGATCTGTACAATCAAAGCAGGGGAATGACGTATGTGTGGATGCTAGCTACCATCTCGAAGTGACAAAGCTAGTTCCCCGGACCCTTTTAGTAATTTACCAGCTGTAAGTATTCGTTTATAGTTAATCTTATTATTATTTTTCAATAAAATTTTATATGAATCTTAATTAAAAATTAATGCATTTAGGGGCACCATGTCAATTGTTCTTAGAAGATCCAATTAGACGGCCAGTGGCATATGGGATAGCTTACAGTGGTGGACAGGTTCATAGGGTTGTATTGGATATAAATCATGTGAAGGTGAGCGTAAATGAAGTTAGTGATCTAAGTGCACATGTACCAATCCCCACCAGTGAGGTTCAGCTTGTAGGTGATGCAATTCAACAACTTATTGCTTGGCCAAAGAAGCTGGTAGAGTTATGTACTGAAGCTAATGTGCTATGTACACTGAAAATATTTCTATTTTAAAATAGTAAGTAATTTACTTTTTAAATAATAATTCTTACTTGTATTATAATTCACAGTCAAAAGAAAAGACCAAATTGACTTTTCAATCGGGTGTGCAATCCGTACATCAAGAATTCACTATAACTGATCCAGATTCTTTGACTAATGGATGCAAAAAGGCATTTTCAATAGCTCACCGTTTTGAACACCATCTTGTGGTCCGTGTGGCTCGTGGTATTATGGGCAACATTGACTATGACTTGTACCTTGCAAGTGGTGAGATAATGCGTTTCTTACAAATGGAGACCATCGATGTTTCTCTAGTTCAGTTCTTTATGAGGTAATAAGTTCGTTAGTATTATTTATTCATAATAATTTTATATTTATATAATTGGTAATCTATATATAATTGGTTGTGTTTGTGAATATGAGTATTTGCATTAGTTTTGAGTTGGCATCAAAAGACGCGTATGGCTTCCTAGATCCATGTTGGATTCAACCACAAACGAATAATATGGAGGACAGAAAATTGTATATAAATGTCACCATGCAGTCTGGGAAGAAATTTGTATACTTAGCCCCATATGTTCTCAAGTAAGTATTAATACGGTTTAAATAAAAGTACTTATATATAATATATTTTTATTATATATTATATTCACTTAAATCTAATAAATTATTTATTTGTAGTGAGCATTGGATTTTGATGACGATTTTTCCTCGACTAAATGTAATTTTTTGGTTTGATTCACTTGGTCATGGGCCGCGTGAAGACATTAAACATATAATGGAAACTTATGTAAATTTATATAATTAATTAATAGTTATTATTAAACTAGTGATGCCAAGTATTTATATATATTTTATGTCTTATATTAATAGGTGTATGACTGCAACAAACATGATGAATGGAAAGAAACAAAATCGTTCACCAAAATGGACTATATGTTCGGTAAGTACTTCATTCACTTTGTAAATCATGCAAACTTATTGTTTTTTATTGACTTATTATAATTTTATTGTAATTCAAATGTAGTGTGTTATACAAAAAAGGAATCACCAAATGTGGTTATTATGTGATGAAGTTCATGTTGAAAATTGTTTCCAACAACCTAAGCAAAGGAATGGATGGATAAGGCAAGTAATTTAATAATATATCTTTCTTCTTCAAATGTTTAAAAATACTTGCTTATTTATTATTTTTATTTCTTTTGAACTTTGTAGGCTTTGGAAAGACAAGGAAGATTGCCCTACAACAAATAAGAGATTGATGAAGTTAGAGATAAATAGTCTAAATTTTTTATTGATGAATGGATTAATAAAACGCTTCTTATTTGATACTTTATGTTTAAAATTAGTTTATGTTTATTGGCTTGATGTTTAGTAGTTTTGTTGAATTGCGTTACTTATATTAGTTTTATGTTTAGTAGCTTGAATTAGTTTAATGAATTGTGTTCTTTATATTAGTTTCATGTTTAGTAGTGTGAATTAGTTTAATGAATTATTTGATGTTGAATGTTAAATTGCTAGCTGCGCAGGATCTGAAAATTGATACAGGTTGGGGTAGAAATCCTAAAACAATTATAAAAAAAAATGTATATATATGACGTCGGATATTTACTAAATATCCAACGTTGTATTATTTAAAAAAAAATAAATAATATACGACGTCGGCTTTTAACGTAAAGCCGACGTCGTATAGTATTTATTTTTTAAAAAAAACAATACGACGTTGACTTTCCCTAAAAGCCGACGTCGTATATTTTTTTAAAATTAAATTAATTAACATACGACGTCCGCTTTCCCTAAAAGCCGACGTCGTAGTTTAATTTTTTTTTAATAAAAATAAATACTATACGACGTCGGCTTTACCCTAAAAGCCGACGTCGTATGTTAATTAATTTAATTTAAAAAATATATACGACGTCGGTTGTTTAACTGACGTCGTATCATTTACTTACTACGTCTCTAAAGTTGACGTCAAAAGATAACCGATGTTAAATGGGGTATTTTAACCGACGTTAAAGTCGTTTTTTGTAGTAGTAGCGCAACATAATACAGACATTCACTCTTCCAAAGGGTTGAACCCCAACCCTAAACAGATATAGTTTTCTAACCTGTTGAGATGGCACCTATCATGGATATTAATCTAAACTGTATAAAGATTTGGCAGGGTAATTTGAATATTTTTTTTTTTGGAAATCCACAGCCACTATTCAAGGACTCCGGCCAGAATACCGCTCTGTCGTTGGCTGTCAATGTTGCACTAGTGACAATAGTCAACTTTTTGACTTTTTAACAGCTCACCAATTTATTTCTGCTGAAGATGAGGATTCGACGCGTGGATTGCTTCCTTCTCCAGCGGCTATGGTTGCTTCTCGGTCTGTCGGTCGTAGCTCCAATGGCCGACAGTCCATGCGTGATAACATGGGGCAACGCATGGGTGGTTAGAGAAGACATACCGGTTGCTGTTACACCATCTTCTTTGTAATTGGAGTAGTTTTTTTTTTTAAAATTAAAAATGCTTACATGGACTGAGAAATTATAGTGGCCCATTTCAAGTGATATCATGGATCGAAGACAGTGCTTACAAGATTCGAGGTCGAATCATTTTCAAGAAGGTGAGGATGATGCGGCCCAACATAATGAAGATCCATCAAGAGTACGAATTGGGCCAATCACAAGGCCCAAGTCCAAACGATTAAGACAACTCTTCATTGGTGATATTCAAAGATGGTGGAAATCCAAGTCAAGCCCATTTGCAAAAGATGAAGAAGATTTCAAGGCTTTTTATAATTGTTTAAGTGCTGATTTTGGTGATTAAATTAGGCCCAAATCAGCCCTATTATTTTTGGTCATCATTAATTTAAATTGTTTGGCATAAAAGAGAAAACACTAGTTGTATTTAGAAAGGATTCCTTAAATCCTTTTCTAAATAAAACTCTATTTACTTGTTTTCTAGATTAGGTTTAGGACTCTTTTTCCCATTGTATTTAGATTACAATGCTGCCCTATACCTATAAATAGGGCACATCCATATCAATTTGAAACAGGCTTTAATTCAACAAAATTCTTAAGTTTTTCTTTACACTTGTGTAAGAAACCTTATGGCTAATTGTGGACTCAATTAGTGGCTAGTCGTGGACTCGACTAGCAAATTGATTCGTGGACTCGAATCAATCTTACTTTCTTCAACCTTAGATTTAGGTTCGTGGACTCGTTCTTGATTCGAAGGAAACTAGATCCGACTCTAGTTGATTGAAGATTGCAACATCAAGGCATTTGAAGCTACATGGGATTCTTCCAAGTCTTTAAGGATTCAAGACAAAGGGTTTCTCCTGAGGTGTAAGGTATTTTGATCCATCTCTATCTTTACTTTGAGAGCATTCTTGGGACAATACTCCATCTTATTTGAATCTTGGATTAGGTTCATATCAATTTGGTATTCAGAGCCTAGGTTTATCTCATTATCATTAGAAATTTGGTTTATTTGGTTCTCTAGGTTTACCTCGTTCTTATCTTACATACTACTTTTATTCATGTCTTATTCATTAAAAACCCCCAAAAAAATTTTCCTTTGCATTCTTGATTGTGTTCTTGAATCTTGATACATGTTCTCCAGTTTCTTGAAAAACAATCCCGAAAGAGTTTTCCCTTTTTACCGTCCAATATCAATGAGACCTCACACCTCCTAAGCACCATATTACCACATATTCTATCAAGAAAACAACCCCATCTCACCCTTACCAATATCAAAAGCGCATTTACGCGCAATCACGTCTTAATCACACACTGTCCAGATTTCCGCGAGCTGTGACCAGTTTCAAAGAATTACCTATATCTTGAGATCCACTAGTTAGTTTTATTTGAAATTTGGATATGTTGTATATTGCTTCTGGGGCGTTCTTTTTATATATTATACACTGTCTAATTCCTTCTGGTTAGTGAGATATTGATCTTCAAAGTCAGGGCATTGTTTCTGTTTTTCTGGGCGATTCTTGAAATTCTTGATTTTGTTTTGAAGGGGTTGTGTGGTTCCTCTTGGTCCGAAATTTTTGTTGTTATTTACAGTAGTTATTTGGAGGTTACCTATCAAAAAAATCAAAAAAAATCAAGAAAGTTGAAAAAAAAAAACAAAAAAGAGAAAGCAATAAAGAAGAAGAATAAGGTTGGGAAAAGAATCTGCTTGGTAGGAGAATTTTGGAGGAAAAAGGAAGGAGAAAAGTATAAGGTTGAAAGGAGTTGTTGATACATTCCTATTTGGTTGTGGTACACTTGAACCACTTTTACATTCTATTTGTGTCTATCTTCTGATATTGGTCCTGCATATCTTTCTGCCATACTTCTTTCTTTGCTTCCCTTTTTCTTTCAAATCTTGCTTAGTTTCTTTGCTTGTATTGTCCTTTTTTCTTTGCTTCTTGCTCTCAATTTTATTATCCTATCTCGCGATACACCCTTACTCTCAAAGGCTTGTGAAGTCTTCCAAGGTACGTTTTCTTAAACTTTGAGGTTGAATCCATATCAACTTGAGTACTGGACTAGAATTTTCCTTTTTGGAAAAAGGCTTGTGAGAGTATCTGCCACCTTGAGCGATACACGAGTGGAGTGTGTGTTTGTAAGAGTGTGTAGTGCACCCCCATAGCTATATAATCCACCTCTTACCTGCGAGCTGAGAATAGTGAGGGAGCGAGCCAACTTTTTGGTTTCACTAACATGAATACTCACATATCTTCTTGTTTTTAGATTTTGTTTCTCATCTACAGATGACTGAAGAGGTTCCAAACACACGTAGGAGGTTAGAGCAGAAAATAGATGCTCTAGCCTTTGCCATGAAAGGTTTAAGCACTCGAATGACTAATCTAGAGCAACACCCCAAGCAAGTGCAACCGCCACTCTATACTTGGGGAAACATTCATGGAAAGGGATGCATTATCGTTATCAATTTGGATCGATGTATGAATTTAGCTAGTACAGCCATGGTGGACTACCTTAAGTTACCTCTTATCAATCACCCCCAATCGTATAATCTTATTGATTCAGGGGATGTGAGAGTGACTAAACGAGCTTTTATTCCTTTTTGTATTGGCAAGTATTATGATGAGGTTCTATGTGATATTGTGCCAATGTGTACTGCACATGTTTCACTTGGAAGGTCATGGCAACATGATAGACATTTTTATATAATGCACTCAACAACACATGCAATGTCACCTATAATAGATTTATACATGTGCTTAAGCCTCTACTTCCAAAACAAGTAGAAGAAATTCAATTGAGATCGAAGCAAGTTCTCAAACCAGCATTGAAAAAAGAAGAAATCAAAGAGAGCAAACTGGAACCTCCACGTTTAGAATTGGAGTGACCACTCCAGTCCTCTAACTTAGTTTGTAGCCAAACAAAGGAACCGCTATCAGTGGTACAGTGGAAAGGACCAGCCAGAGCTATCAAAGTGCAGCCTCGCTTGGTAGCAAAAAAGGATAGTAAGCGAGAGAAATGAAGGGGAGTAACTATTTACTCATTTTTATTTCAAAAGCATGCATTAAAATTCTCTAGATTTGTTCGTCATGTTTCTATTAATGAGCTACTTGCTAGATGTGTTAGAAATTTGTTTGCCTCCATACATCCAAGATTCCTTAATTTTGATTTTACTAAAACTTTATTTGATAGAGATAAGGAATCACTAGGAAGTTATAAGGCACATTTGAAAACTTCTTATGTGAAATACTACTTGCTCAAGGGGTTTTCGTTCAAAGTCAATGGGATTGGCATTTTTTGCTTGGATTTGAGCAATGGTTTTCCAAAGAGTGATGATGTTTTGCATGGATATTTTCATTGGCCAAAGAAGAAAAAAGATGTAGAATCTTATGTTCATAATTGTGCTGCTTACCACCACAATGCATCTAAATCATTACTTGATATTTCCATGGATTTTGTGTTTGGTTTACCCTTAAGCTCTAGGAGGAAAGATTTTGTGCTTGTTGACAATTCAAACAAGATGCCTAATTTTAATATGTCTCATTTTGTTGAATTATTACCGTCCAGAATGCTTAAATTTCATGATGTGTCATTAGACTTAATTGCCTTACTTGTTGATTGTAGGATGATGATTGCAGCGACTCGTGTCAAGCATCCCAAGAAAAAGTTTCATGAGCGTGATAAAACATAAAGTGAGCTTCCTACTTTGTCATTCATTGAATATTTGGATTCGAGGACGAATCCTTTTCAAGAAGGGGAGAATAATAAGAACCAGTACACATGGAATCCAATAAGGGTCTATAGTGGGCTCATCACAAGGCCCATAACTACATCCTTAAAGAATCATTGGTGGAAGAAACAAGAAGTCCGAATAATAATTCCATTCGATAGAGGAAAGTATTATAGTGGCCCATTTCAAGTGATATCATGGATCGAAGACAGTGCTTACAAGATTCGAGGTCGAATCATTTTCAAGAAGGTGAGGATGATGCGGCCCAACATAATGAAGATCCATCAAGAGTACGAATTGGGCCAATCACAAGGCCCAAGTCCAAACGATTAAGACAACTCTTCATTGGTGATATTCAAAGATGGTGGAAATCCAAGTCAAGCCCATTTGCAAAAGATGAAGAAGATTTCAAGGCTTTTTATTTTTAAGTGCTGATTTTGGTGATTAAATTAGGCCCAAATCAGCCCTATTTTTTTTGGTCATCATTAATTTAAATTGTTTGGCATAAAAGAGAAAACACTAGTTGTATTTAGAAAGGATTCCTTAAATCCTTTTCTAAATGAAACTCTATTTACTTGTTTTCCAAATTAGGTTTAGGACTCTTTTTCCCATTGTATTTAGATTACAATGCTGCCCTATACCTATAAATAGGGCACATCCATATCAGTTTGAAACAGGCTTTAATTCAACAAAATTCTTAAGTTTTTCTTTACACTTGTGTAAGAAACCTTATGGCTAATTGTGGACTCAATTAGTGGCTAGTCGTGGACTCGACTAGCAAATTGATTCGTGGACTCGAATCAATCTTACTTTCTTCAACCTTAGATTTAGGTTCGTGGACTCGTTCTTGATTCGAAGGAAACTAGATCCGACTCTAGTTGATTGAAGATTGCAACATCAAGGCACTTGAAGCTACATGGGATTCTTCCAAGTCTTTGAGGATTCGAGACAAAGGGTTTCTCCTGAGGTGTAAGGTATTTTGATCCATCTCTATCTTTACTTTGAGAGCATTCTTGGGACAATACTCCATCTTATTTGAATCTTGGATTAGGTTCATATCAGTAACCCATGTCTCAACAAAACCTATTTTCCTTGCTATAATCTTCTTCTTTGGCTCCCTATTCTATACTTGTGTCTTGATGAAATCTTCTATGATAATTGCGATATGATCTTGATAATTGATGAGATGATTTTGTGTGTGATCTTGATGATGATAAGAGGATCTTGATAATTGTGTGATGTTCTTGATAGATCTTGATGTTCTTGATTTTTAAAGATAAAGCATGATTTGAGATTTAAATATGATTAGAGCCCTAGGTTGAATCATGAATTTCGTATTGGGATTTTCTTGGCATATTTTGGTGGGAATTCACATGTTCGGGTGTTGATTATGTTTAGAAGTCATGTTAGGATGTGTTCTATGTGATTCTTACTTTTGATCCATTAATTGTCTATGTGGTGTTGTTATTTGCGTTTAAGGGTGTCTAAGCATGGTCTCGGGTTCCACGAAGGATCCCGGGACGTTTATTTTGATAAAGATTCAGTGGGGGGTAGGTGGGGGTAGGGGGACCCGCCACCTACCCGCTACCCAAAGAGACATCGCCAGTAGCGGGCAGCCGGCGGGCAGGCGACTGCTCGCCAGGCACCCGCTGCCCGGAAGTTTATCGCCGGCGGGTGGCCCTCCACTCACCGGCTACACGCTGGTTGTTGCCCACCTCGGGACTTTGGCTTCCCCGTTTGATGTTCCCCAATCCCCATGGTGTCCCAACGGACTCCGTTTGTCGTGCATGAGTCTAGTTGATATTTCGGGTACCGTTCGTAGGATAAAAGAGTCTCGTTTATTGCATGCTAGTTGAATTGGTAACCCGTTGGCCTAGGAGGAAGATGTATGAACCCCTTAGGACTATTCCTAGTATGTGGATAATCACGCATAAGTTTATTTATAGGCTTTCCCCCTACCCAATGTGCTATTATGTGTTACTATGTGTTATGTGAGCATGTTACCCCAATTTGGTTGCGATCGAATTGGTTATTCCTGAGCTGCGGGTCAGAAGTTGGCTGCAGTCAAACTGGTTACTCATGAGCTGCGGTTCATTCTCCTAGCTGCGGTCAGTGACTCACTTCTTGGGCTGCGGTCCATATGGGCCTCGTGTGCTATGGTCCACCGACTGGACGCGCCAGGCGGTGTGTAGGGCCACTAGCCCGAGGAAGGCCATAGTCCACCGAATGAGTGATCAGGCGGTGTGTAGGGCTATGGTCAGCTGCGATCCACCGATTATTAGGACTTAAGATTATTAGGACACACGGTGAGATGTGAGTTTGTTTATCGTTTGCTGTGTTTATCCTGTTTTTCTTGCTTAGTCTTAGCTTTCTCGTCTTAAGCGGCCGGGTAAGGGTACGCAGCTTCTATGTGTCCTGCCGTAACCGTGTTGTTTCTGTAGAATCTCGCTATGGTTCCGCCTCGCCATCGTACCCGTATCCCGGAGACGCCCACAAATGAGTAGCTGGCTCATAACCTGCAGCACCTAACTCAGACGATGCAGACGTTGAGCGGCGCCCTCCTGCACAACAACAAATTTAACACCCCGTGTTACGGCCTTTAATCCTTGATTAATTATTTAATTAATTCCGTTAATAATAATTAAAAAGGATTTAATTTGGTTAGGATTCCCTTTAATTAATTAATGTGGTCCACCATGGATCGTGGACCCTTGCCAACACTAGAGTCTTAAGCCTATTAGGAATAAAGAAAGTGGACCTTCCATTATTCAGATTCTAATTAAGAATCCTAGACCTATTAGGAATAAAGATAGTAGGCCTTTACTACTCAGATTCTAATTAGGAATCCTAGACCTATATACCTGTTAGGAATAAAATGTAGGTCTTTACCATTCAGACTCTGATTATGATTCCTAGCTCTATAAATAGGGGATTAGAAAGCAATTAGAACTCTTACCACCAATAGTTATATTACACGAAAATATTCCCGGGAGATTCCCCACCACCAAGCCTAGGGAGATTAATTGGATGGAAATCTCAGAGAAGAACCTTAATAGCCAAGGGAGGATTAATTAAGGCTAAGAGGTAACCCATGTCTCGACAAAACCTATTTTCCGCGCTATATCTTATTCATTAGCTCCTTTGATATATGATTCTGTGCTTGAGTCCCGATAGATCTTTGCCTAGGGTTTATATTGTGTTTATGTGATAATCTTGATGTTTATGTGTTAATCTTGATGCTTATGTGATAATCTTGATGCTTATGTGATAATCTTGATGTTCTTGATACTATGATAAATTATATAAACAATCTTGTATTTTGATTATGCCTAGAGCCCTAGGATTATAACGTGGATTTCGTATTATGTTATTCTAGGTATGTTTGGGTGCGATTTTGCATTATCGGGTGTTGAGTCTAGCCTAGGACTTGTGTTTAGAACTTTGCATATAGATTTATTGATGTTCTTATGATTCCAGATGTCCCTGGATCATAATATGAGTTGTGTTGAGTCTTGGCATGTTTAGGAATCGTGTTAGTGTGTATTTGGTGTAATTCTTGGTTTAATTCCGTTAATTGAATACGTGGTGTTGTCGTTATGTGTGAATGTGTTTGGACATGGTTTCGGGTTCCACGAGGGATCCCGGGATCATAAAGTAGCCTATGTATCAGTGGGGGGTAGGTGGGGGGGCTGACCACCTGCCACCTACCCGCTACCCGCAGTACTGTTCCAGCGGGCAGCCGGCAGGTGGTGGTCAGCCCGCCGGCCAGCCGCTTGTATAGTAACCCGCCGCCGGGGGACCACCCGCCACCTACCTGCTGGTATCCCGGCGTGGTTCGTGGTGTTTTTCCCCATTTGATGTTTCCCCGTGTCCCGTTGTACCCCATTTGTCGTGTATGAGTCTCATTTGGTGTTTTACGCATCGTTCTAGGATTTTATGTGCATTACGTGTCGTTGTGGTTGTGTCGTTCTTGCTATGTGATTATGTATTGATCGATTGATGATGATGAGTATCGTGGTCATTGCGCAATGTCCAGTGTGACTGATGATGATGATGAAGTTGATGAGATTGTGATTGGTGGAAAATAAACGGTTGGCGGTTGGCACCACTTGTGTCCGGTCATTGTACTAAAGGTACAGGCCATAACGGTGACTGTGCTAAAGGCACAAACCCACCTTCAACTAGCTTGCCGTTGAGCATGGGTCAGGTTATAAGTGCTGCGGTTTCATGTTAGAGCTATATGCGCTAACCCCTTGATATTGGCACTAGAGGTGCGAATCATTGAATGGCACTGCGGCACCATCTTGATATGTTGGTTGTTGAACGGTGGGTTCGTCGGTGGGGGCATGTAGTTGCCCGGAGGCATAAGGGGTGGGGATATAAGGGTAGCCTGGAGGTATAGGTTGGAACTGATATAAGGACGGAGGGAAGTTATAAGGACGGAACTTGGTATAAGGTTGGAGGATGAATTGTGTGCTTTGTTGACTACTTGCTAATTGATTGTATTAAATGCCTTAGTTGCCTCTACTTGCTATTTGCATGCTTATCTGTCTGTTATGTCTTGCATTGCATGTTTAAGGTGTCTATTAGTTCTTATGATTATTCTATGATATTGAATCTGTTATTATGCCTTGAGTCTTGATCTTGGATTTAAACTAGAGTCTTGTAAGTATATATGTATTCCAGTTTCAAAATGAGTTTCCTATATCTACCTATATTGTACTTAACGCGTTGGAGTGGGTTACCAGCGTTATTCGCTGACGGTTGTTATACCGAATGTTTTTCAGGGACAGTGAGTAGCTTCGGAGCGCGCTAGTGGATTCGTGGACTTAGTTTAGATAGTCCTATCCTGGATGAGATGGCCTGCGTGCCTTGATTTGTATTTGGGTATTAGTTATGGTTTATGCTTTGTTAGTTAGTTTAGCCTGTGCATCTGAGTTCTCCAGCTCAGATGTGGCATAGCACCCTGACTACTATGCCTAGTTTATGCTCTGTTTGGGAATTAATAAGAGATTAGCCTTTATTTTATAGGTTTTAAATATCTTAAAATTTATGGCTGTTCCAATTGGTATCAGAGCCTAAGTTCGACCCTAGGACATTGCCTTTAGGATAAGACTTTGGGACATTAAGCTTGAACTCTAGGTACTTACAGACTTGGGATGTTAAGAGTTAGGCTTTAAGAATCTAGGCTACAGCTAGGATGGCACTCTAAGTTTGAGACGTTAGGATATTAAGCTTTAACTCTAGGTGTTTAAGTACTTAGGACTTAATAATCTTAGGACGTGCGGTGAGGTTGTGAGTTTATTTATCGCTTTCAATTAAGTTTCATTTGTTCCGTGCTGAGCTCTAGTCCTTTTAGTTAAGACACCAGGTGAGTAGATAAGTTACCTCCGTAACCGGGTAGTGTACACTTACTCGATAAATTGCCTCGTTCTGGTCCCCTCTAAACACCTGACATGGACTTAATAAAGACTATGACTAAAGAGAAGAAAAGACTCGGATGTCTGTTAAAGAAAAGCAGTTAAGATGTGACGTCTACATCTGGACATGCGGTCGACCCGATGGACTGCTTCACTCACGACCTGGATTCAGTCACCACGATCCCCGATTCGAGTGAGTGGCATACATCTCCTGGTAAGCTGATTTATCTCGATATGAAAAGATTACGACAGCAATGAAAAAGAAAAAGAGAACTAGGACGTCTATTGATGCAAGGAAATGAAGCAGCGGACGAACAGACGCTGTTAGTTAATCCCTAGAGTAAGTTGAGCCCGTTCGGACATCTTGTGAGTCCTTTGCCTCGTTTGAACTACCATTCATCTCTGAATCTCATTCACTTGATATTTCTATCTCATTAAAATCGTATCTTATAACCCTGGGTTATTCTTGAGAACAACCGACATCCATTATGCCTTTGCTTACCCTTTGTTGTACCCAACTCAAATTCTTGGAAACCCAAAATCCCATAGGCACGATAAGGGAACCGAGACGTGGCTCGCCAAGTCTCGAGCCATCGCCCACCTATCTTCGCAGGGGAAGAAGATCCTACGACCCTCGAGGAATAGATCCGAACGTTCGACAAGATCTTTGAAGTAGTGGAATTCCCGGAAGGACACCGTGTGGAACTAGCCTCGTTCTACTTCGTACATAAGGCTGATCCTTGGTGGGTTCACGAGGGACCTGCCTGTAGGCAAGGAATCGTGACTCAACTGGGAAACCCTGAAGGCTCGGCTACGGGGATGTTCCTACCTCGCGCATGTAAGGACAGCCATGTACGAAAAATTCCTCCACCTAAAACAGGGAATAGCTACAGTGGTGGAATTCCACAAACGATTCCTCAAGCTAGCTCGTTTATTGGTACCCACAGAAGCGACTAAAGTAGAAAAGTTTTTTGCGGGTCCCCACTTTGAAACTCGAAAGGCTTCAACCGTGAGTAAACCTGGGACCCTCAACGTTGTTTACACTAGCAACGCCGACCTTTACCAAATTCATCTTCTACGACGGGGAATTCAGGAGCAGACCCGGGAAAAGGAGTAACAGAAGTGGGGGACCACCTGTAAAGAGAACTAGGACGCCAACTAAAGGTAAGGAAGTGAAGTAACGCATGAACAACGCCTTTGCTTAATCTTTAGTGCGAGGTAAGTATATCATGTTGACTTGTGAACCCTTTGCCTCAACTTAAAACATCATTCACCCTTGAATCCCAGCTTCTCGATATTCCTAATTGTTGAAACCCCTGCCTCAAATCCTTGGTTATCCTTGAAAGCAATTAAACACCCGTTATGCCTTTACTTACTCTTTGCTGCATCTAATTCATCCTTGGAAACCTTAAATCGTTATGAGCCTGGAATCATTGCCATTGCTCTAATTTTATATTCCCCTCTTTTGGAAACCCTGTTAAGACCCTTGGAGCAGTGTAAAACACTTCCTCTGCCCGAAGACGTGAGAATTGGTGTTCGTTGATTCGATATAAAATGGTCGCTAAGTAGGGATCGGTGGATTAGGTGGAAGTTACGAATGCATGGAAAGTGTCGTGCACTAAGCACCGCCGCAGTGAAGATCTTATCCTTGCACAAAAGCCTTGATGGTTTTACAAGGGACCGTAGCGATTACGTGCGACACCCAAGGACGCCAAATGTCATGCGAGGACAAGGGCAGTCGAACAAATGCATTCCAAGAAAGAGAAAAGCGCCCCTAAGCGTTGCGATCACTAGAGGATTAAAACGGGGAACGGACAACGAGCCAGATTTCAAGATGAACCAGAGGGCTTGTCGTTAACCAAGACAAGGAAAGACAAAGTTGGATCATTATCGACTCCCTTATGGAGGTTGCAGGGTTGTTGACTGTGAACGAGATTCGACCTATGGAGCAATTAGGGATAAGCGCGAAACCTTGGGTAGGGAACCATGGATGGTCTCAAAAGGTTGACTTTGGTAAACGACCTTTGACCCACGCCACATTTTTGAAAAAGGAACTATTGATTGCATTAGTTGTAAAGTTATGATGGACTCTACGATTCAACCAACTAGGAATTATTGACAAAAAGAGAAAACGTGCAAACCAAAAAGTCGAGTTGAGAACTTGTGCTATGGACTTACAAAGGCCTCAAGTCAAAGCACTAAGGATGGGCCGAGTTTCTTACGACCTTGGTTATCGATCGCATCTTCAAAGAACTCCTACAAGACTTTGTAAAGAGCAAGAATGCCAAAACCTATAGTGCAAGCCCAGTCCACTCCCTAGCCCTTTTGTTTACCTTACCAAAGATCTTCGAATCCGTGTAGAATAAAGGAGGCATCCTTTTCGTCCAAGAAGAACAAAAGAAGACGATTAGAGTCTAAGGGACCTTTCTTATCATAGGTTTTGTGCACACACCCTAGGATCGCACGTTCATGGGAAGTGTAAGGAACACTCTGGTATCCAGACCTCAATTACCCTAAAGATCGAACAAAGAAGTAAAACGACTCGCAAGGAACGCCAAGTCGTTTCACAACAAGAATCAGCAACCGACTGCATTTTAAGAAGGAAGGAAGTGCGTTAAGTGCTTTCACTACTAAAAGCATCACTAAAAGGGCGCAACAAACCAAATTCCGGGAAGGACATGAAGCCTTGCTAAAGAATATCATCTACCAAGGAAGAGATGAAATTCAAATAAGTCAAGGAAGTCAACCCGAAGTTCCTTAACCCTTAAGAAACCTCAGACAGGATCGGGAGTTGGGACCTAAGGATTGGCCTAGCTAACCGACTCTGTCAAGACTTTTGAGTACTATTGGAGAAGTATGCACGGAATTCACCATGTGAACCCCTTCAAAAGTGGTAAAGATGGATAAGATTTTAGCTTAGGAAGAAAAGACCAACGAAAACCCTAGAGTTAATCGGTACCAAAACTAAAGAAAGAAGATCATCAATTCGTCATTACGTCGGAATCGGGGCTTCAAGCTATAATGATCACTCAAAGTTGAGAATCCTTAACCCTATCCTAGCCGAATTCTTCCCCTCCTTTGTCATTCACATGCCACTTTGTTGAAGAAAACCCTTTCTACCCTTCCAAGCTCATTCTAGATTCCTTATTTCAAATGATTCCATACAAGGCGGCAACCTTATTACCTAAGTTGCAACTTTCGAAACTTTGGTCATATTCCTAATTAACCTTGCCCTCGAGTTTAAAACCTAAATCCTTCGCTCTCTTTATCCTTTTAACCCAATCCTTCCCAAGACCTAGTGTACATAGATGGATTTTACGTACTTTTCCCCGTAAAATGTGCCCTCATGAACTACCATACTAATTTTGACTCGTTATTCCCAAAATGATTTCTAAAGCTTCGGGGATGAAGCTTCTTGTAAAGGGGAAGGGTGTAACATCCCGTGTTACGGCCTTTAATCATGGATTAATTATTTAATTAATTCCGTTTATAATAATTAAAAAGGATTTAATTTGGTTAGGATTCCCTTTAATTAATTAATGTGGTCCACCATGGATCGTGGACCCTTGCCTACACTAGAGTCTTAAGCCTATTAGGAATAAAGAAAGTGGACCTTCCACTATTCAGATTCTAATTAGGAATCCTAGACCTATTAGGAATAAAGACAGTAGGCCTTTACTACTCAGATTCTAATTAGGAATCCTAGACCTATATACCTGTTAGGAATAAAATGTAGGTCTTTACCATTCAGAGTCTGATTAGGATTCCTAGCTCTATAAATAGGGGATTAGAAAGCAATTAGAACCCTTACCACCCATAGTTATATTACACGAAAATATTCCTAGGAGATTCCCCACCACCAAGCCTAGGGAGATCAATCGGATGGAAATCTTAGAGAAGAACCTTAATAACCAAGGGAGGATTAATTAAGGCTAAGAGGTAACCCATGTCTCGACAAAACCTATTTTCCTCGCTATATCTTATTCATTGGCTGCTTTGATATATGATTCTGTGCTTGAATCCCGATAGAGCTTTGCCTAGGGTTTATATTGTGTTTATGTGATACTCTTGATGTTTATGTGTTAATCTTGATACTTATGTGATAATCTTGATGTTCTTGATACTATGATAAATTATATAAACAATCTTGTATTTTGATTATGCCTAGAGCCCTAGGATTATAACGTGGATTTCGTATTATGATATTCTTGGTACGTTTGGGTGGGATTTTGCATGATCGGGTGTTCAGTCTAGCCTAGGACTTGTGTTAAGGACTTTGCATATAGATTTCTTGATGTTCTTGTGATTCCAGATGTCCCTGGATCATAATATGATTTGTGTTGAGTCTTGGCATGTTTAGGAATCGTGTTAGGGTGTATTTGGTGTGAATCTTGGTTTAATTCCGTTAATTGAATACGTGGTGTTGTCGTTATGTGTGAATGTGTTTGGACATGGTTTTGGGTTCAACGAGGGATCCTGGGACCATAAAGTTGCCTATGTATCAGTGGGGGGTAGGTGGGGGGACTGACCACCCGCCACCTACCCGCTGCCCGCAGTACTGTTCCAGTGGGCAGCCGGCGGGCGGTGGTCTGCCCGCCAGCCACCCGCTGGAATAGTAACCCGCCGCCGGCGGGTGGCTGGCGGGTGGTCCTCCACCCGCCACCTACCCGCTGGAATCCCGACGTGGTTCGTGGTGTTTTTCTCCGTTTGATGTTTCCCTGTGTCCCGTTGTACCCCGTTTGTCGTGTATGAGTCTCGTTTGGTGTTTTCGGCATCGTTCTAGGATTTTATGCGCATTACGTGTCGTTGTCGTTGTGTCTTGCTTGTTATGTGATTATGTGTTGATTGATTGATTATGATGAGTATCGTGGTCATTGCGCAATGGCCAGTGTGACTGATGATGATGATGATGATGTTGATGAGATTTTGATTGGTGGAAAATAAACTGTTGGCGGTTGGCACCACTTGTGCCCGGTCATTGTACTAAAGGTACAGGCCATAGCGGTGACTGTGCTAAAGGCACACACCCACCTTCGACTAGCTTGCCATTCAGCATGGGTAAGGTTATAAGTGATGCGGTGTCATGTTAGAGCTATATGCTCTAACCCCTTGATATTGGCACTAGAGGTGCGGATCGTTGAATGGCACTGCGGCACCATCTTGTTATGTTGGCGGTTGAAAGGTGGTTTCGTCGGTGTGGGCATGTAGTTGCCTAGAGGCATAAGGGGTGGGGATATAAGGGTGGCCTGGAGGTATAGGTTGGAACTGATATAAGGACAGAGGGGAGTTATACGGTTGGAACTTGGTATAAGGTTGGAGGATAAATTGTGTGCTTTGTTGACTACTTGCTAATTGATTGTATTAAATGCCTTAGTTGCCTCTACTTGCTATTTGCATGTTTATCTGCTTGTTATGTCTTGCATTGCATGTTTAAGGTGTCTATTAGTTCTTATGATTATTCTATGATATTGAGTCTGTTATTATACCTTGAGTCTTGATCTTGGATTTAAGCTAGAGTCTCGTAAGTATATATGTATTCCAGTTTCAAAATGAGTTTCTTATATCTACCTATATTGTACTTAACGCGTTGGAGTGGTTTACCAGAGTAGCTTTAGAGCGCGCTATTGGATTCGTGGACTTAGTTTAGATAGTTCTAGCCTGGATGAGATGGCCTGCGTGCCTTGATTTGTATTTGGGTATAAGTTATGATTTATGCTTTGTTAGTTAGTTTAGCCTGTGCATCTGAGTTCTCCAGCTCAGATGTGGCATAGCAACCCGACTACTATGCCTAGTTTATGCTCTGTTTGGGAATTAATAAGAGATTAGCCTTTATTTTATAACTTTTAAATATCTTGAAATTTAGGGGAGTTACAACAACCCTCCTCTACCGCCGCCTGCCGAGAATCGAGATGTGGGCCGCTTAGTTTCGGGGCATAGGTCGCCCGTCTTTGTTAGAGAAGAAGACCCTGTTCTGCTGGAGGAGTGGATCAGGTCCTTGGACAAGATTTTCGTTGTAGTGGGTTGTCCGGATGACCGCCGCGTCGAGTTGGCTACCTTCTACTTTAGCCACGAGGCAGACCTTTGGTGGGTGCATGAAGGCCCGGCTTGCCTAGAAGAACCAGGGTTCGATTTGTTGGCGTTGAAGGATAAGCTACGAGAGAGGTTCTACCCGTCTCACGTTAGGGCAGCCATGTACGAAGAATTCCTGCATCTCCAGCAAGGGTCATCAACCGTAGTGGAGTACCACAAACGCTTCCTCGAGTTGGCTCGCTTTGCGCGGATGTTGGTTCCCACCGAGTTGGTTAAGGTGGAGAAGTTCGTTGCGGGGCTCAACTACGAAGCCAAGAAAGCTTTTACGGTGAGCAAGCCTAGGTCGCTCTGTAACACCCCGTGTTACGACCTCTAACCCGGACTAATTATTTAATTGATTACCATTAATAATAATTAGAAAGGGATTTGATTGGGTTAGGATCCCCTTAATTAATTGAGGGGGGCCCACCATGGATCATGGACCCTTATCCTTAAACCAAACCCTTAGTCCTATAAGGAATAGAAGAAGTGAATCGTTACTATTCAGACCCTAGTTAGGACTCCTAAATATATATATATATATATATATATATATATATATATATATATATATATATATATATATATATATATATATATATATATATATATATATAAGGGCTTAGGAAGCATTTAGAGACCCCACCACAATTGATTATACCACACAAGATATTCCCAGGAATTTCCCTGTCACCAAACGTAGGAGAACCCACGGGGAAAAGATCTTAGAGAAAGAACCTTAGTAGCCAAGGATATTGATTAAGGCTAAGAGGTAACCCATGTCTCAACAAAACCTATTTTCCTTGCTATATCTTCTTCATTGGCTTCTTTGATATATGATTATGTGCTTGAGTCTTGATAGAGCTTTGCTTAGGGTTTATATGGTGTTTATATGATAATCTTGATGTTTATGTGTCGTTCTTGATGCTTATGTGATAATCTTGATGTTCTTGATACTATGATAAGTTATATGAATGATCTTGTGTTTTGATTATGTCTAGAGCCCTAGGGTAATAACATGGATTTCGTATTATGTTATTTGGGTGGGAATTTACATGATCGGGTGTTGAGTCTTGGCATGTTTAGGAATCGTGTTAGGAAGTATTTGGTGTGGTTCTTGGTTTAATTCCGTTGATTGAATACGCGGTGTGGTCATTATGTGTTTGAATGTGTTTGGACAAAGTTTCGGGTTCCACAAGGGATCCCGGGGCCATAAAGTTGCCTGTGTATCAGTGGGGGGTAGGTGGGGGACTGACCACCCGCCACCTACCCGCTGCCCGCCGCTACTGTTCCAGCGGGCAGCCGGCGGGCGGTGGACTGCCCGCCGGCCACCCGCTGGAATTCCGGCGTGGTTCGTGGTGTTTTTTCCCGTTTGATGTTTCCTTGTGTCCCGTTGTACCCCGTTTGTCGTATGTGAGTATAGTTTGATGTTTCGGGTGTCGTTCTTAGGATAAAAGAGTCTTGTGTGTTGCATGCTAGTTGAATTGGTATCCCGTTGGCCTAGGAGGAAGGTGTATGATCCCGTAGGAATGTCATGAGTGGTTTAATATGGTTTGTTACGTATGAATTATATTAGGACAAGTGTTCCCCGATGATTCCCCCTCGTTATGTGTTAATGTGGGTTGCATGTTGTTTGGCTTCTATGTTGATTGTGCATGATACCCCAATTGGCTACGATCAATTGGCTATAATGACTATCTGGTGGGTTGAGAACCACCAGGTATTAACCCGACCGGTTACGATCGGTCAGCTATACATGCAGTTGGATTGGTTGAGAACAATCGACTGTTATATATATACAGGGCTGCGGTCCATAATCTGGTTGCGATCAGATATACATGATAATAGGGCTGCGGTCCACCATTTGGTTGCGATCAAACGTTTATGATATAAATGAACTGCGGTTCATTGATTGGTTGCGATCAATCTCCTTGTGCTGCGGTACAAGTTAAAGTGCTGCAAGGCCTTGTCAGAGCTATATGCGCTGACTGTAATGATAACTGGATATTGATATGATTGATATTGCGCAGTCGTAAGACCCTAGGATGCAAGCTAGGATCTTTATGGTTGAGTCTAATTGTATTGAATGTATCTGCTATTGCTTGACTGAGTCTGTTCTCGGATTTAAATTAGAGTTCCTTAAGTATATATGTATTCCAGTTTCAAAATGAGTTTCTTATATCTACCTATATTGTACTTAACGCGTTGGAGAGGGTTACCAGCATTATTCGCTGACGGTTGTTATACCAAATGTTTTTCAGGTAATGAGCGTTAGCCTTGGAACACGCTAGTCGTTGTCTAGACTTAGTTAGATTAGTTCGATTATGGGTCTGCGTGCTTGAAGTTGTACAGAATGTTGAATTGAGGATTTCTTATGTTGAGATAGTTTAGCCTGTGCATCTGAGTTCTCCAGCTCAGATGTGGCATAGCACCCCGACTATTATGTTTAGTTCATGCTCTGTTTGGGATTTTATAATAGATTTGCCTTTATTTCATAAGCTTTAAAAGTTTTTAAAATTTGGGGTGTTACACGCTAAATGAGGCCTATCTGAGTGCAGCAGATTTGTATCGAGTGCAACAGCTTCAAAGGGGATCCAATGAGTTGGCTAGGAAGATAAGCGAAGGGAGTGGATCTCAAAGTTTCAAGAAGCCAGGGCAAGATTTTATGGAAAGAATCGCACCTCCTCAGTCTCAAGGATCGAGTCGGGTCGAAAGTGGGGAAAAAGGGAAACCCTTCGGATGTAAGAGATGTGGTAGGGAACACATCGGGAAGGATTGTCACGGTAATCTACTATAGTGCTTCAAGTGTGGAAGAAGAGGCCACAAAGCGTATGAGTGTCACCTACAGTGTTCAAGAGAAAGAGAGACTAAAGCTGCAAAGATTATATCCAGAATATAGAGGCTTGTGCTGCTCAAGACGTTAAGATCTAGATTCAAGAGTTAAGTTCTCTAAGTTGGAGAAAGAAGAAAACCTTTTTCTTCAAACTTGTAACCTCTACTCGGTAGCAGTAGAAAAGGGCATAGTAAACTCGATGAACAGTTGAAAAACCTGGTTGTGGAGTTCACGGCTGACTTGGTGTTCAAAGCGTGAACGTTCGGGGATTTTGTACTGGAGATAGTGCAAATTAAACCTCCTTATGGTTTAAGGAGAGGAGTGGAGTAGGCTCGTTATAGCCGAACCACTATAAAAAATATCTTTCTCACTCTCTTTATTTACTGCTTTACATTGCATAACATACAACCAAACCTAAAATTTGATAAGACTAAAACAACGTGCAAAGAAAATCTCAAAAAGGGTTAACAAATTTCGGCTGTGCATTCTGAGCGAGAAGTTAAAGTCACCACTCGGTTCCTTTGACCCCCTCCCCCCCCCCCCTCTCTAGACTTGTATCCTAACCCTTACTGGGACCAACAACATTCTTTTTACACTATCTTGTAATTAAATATCAGAGTTATAATAGAAAATAATGTTATATATTTATTTACCAAGTATTTTATTAATGCCATGGAAAAAAAATTTTAAAAAAAAATTGTTTGAAACCAATCATATTAACTACTTGGGGAGGATTTGTTGACAAAGAGAGTATTCAAATAACCCAATAAATTGAAGCGTGAAACTATCCTGTAATATCTTTATACTACATCATAGTTGTTTACCTTAAAGGTAAATTGTATTTCTTTATTAAGATGATTTAAAATGTTTGAATTTTTACTACCTTATCTAATCTTATTCCTTAAACTCTAGGGATTTCTCTATCCACATACAAGAACTCACTCAGCAATAATAGTTGAACCAAATGAACCCCGAACAGAACACCTGAAGAACTTGTATGCTTTTATGTTGATAATATTATGTAAATGTTAATTAGATCATTATCTTACGTAGCTACATTTAAACTTCATTATTAAAAATGTCAATGTATGGCAATATAACATCGTGACGCACTTGACGCATTGAAAATATGTCAAGACTACAACAGTACTACAATTAATTTGGCAAATCTAGAAAATGGAGAAATTATATTTCAAAATAGCCACCGTTTCTACATTCATTGACCTTGCATGTAAAATATTTATTGTGTATTCATTAAATATATTAGAACCAATATAAATTTACAATTCATTTCATCTTCTAGACTCAACCTGCTTAGATTAATGGCAAAATCAGCATCAACCTTGACAACAAAAACACTTGTGTAGCCACTATTTTAAAAAAGGTTTATACACAAAGTTACAAACAATTTAACTCCAAGTTTAGTATCAATTCAATAAAAAAAATTTTAAAAACACACACACACGCACAATCAACTACTACACTCATTCATATTAATTCCAAAAATATGAACTTGAAAATGAACAAGTGTAAAATGGATGTGAAAAACTATTGATGAAATTGGACACGTTGTTGCATCAGTATTCGGACAACCTGGAGAGTTATTGTTTTTACTATCAGGTAAACAAGTTATGAAAATAGAACAAGAGGTACTACTCATGATCCTTATACAAATATAATAAATATCAATATTTTATTCAATACTTCCACATGAAACATGTAGGGGGGGAAAACTACCGCTGCAAAATATCAATAAGTGCTTGCAAGATCAAGAGTTCATAATACAACAAGATCCCAGTAATATATACACAACAAGGCAAATCGACAGCCAGGACGGAACAGTGCGGGGGGCCAAACTACGATTGAAGTACTAAATCAAATACATTGATATCCCGTTAACATATTTCAAAATAATCATTACATTACAAATTCAATAAAGTTTAGAATAAATTATTTATAATTGAATCTATATTAAATTATTTTGCAATATGCTTTTCAATGCATATTACTTTGTACGGTTGAAAGAATGAAAACATTCACGCATATTTTAAAAGACTATTGATTATTTCTTGAAAAACCCTCTTCACAACATAACATAATAGCAATTGTTTTCTCAAATACATATACTACACAATTGTTACATTATTATGCATTTTAAATTAAATACAAAATTTATCACACAACCACAAATTTACATAATTAACCAAACAAATGCACTTGATATCCATGATTTAGAATCAAACAAAACAATTATTTAAGATAAACAATAGAATATGAAACAAAAATTAACCAAACAAGTAGTTATAAATAAAAATAAAAAATAAAAATTAACTTGAAAAATATGCATAGATTTTGTTAATGACAAATTATCTTATTATAACGTATATGCCGCATATATGCATGGTTCTAGGCACAGAGACTAGTAAGTAGGTTAAATGAAATTTAATTTGAATGTGAGTCAACAATATATGGAATACATAATTTGAAATAGGAGAGAACTGAAAAAGTTGAGAAGATGAAAAAATTTATAGCTTTACCTGTAAGATTAATTAAGTGGAGGGGGGCCAAATATTTTAAAAAAACAACAAAATTTTAAAATTTTATATAATATTTTTTAAAAAAATTTAATACATATATCATATTAAAAAAATTCAAATATGATAATTATACATAAAATGTTATTATAACAATTCTCTTTTATTAATTAATAAATTAAATTGTTTTTGGGGAATTGAATAAATAGGCACACAAAGAAATGATAGTAAAAGGTAGATGGAGATGATAAGTTCATGTTTAGCATTGATGGGTTTGTCTGTGGGGCAGAGAGGAGAAGATTATATTCTAAAAATACTAGAAGCCACTTGAAAGTGTTAACATGTCTTGTTTGCTCTTCAAACTTCAAATAATCTTAGTAGCAATCTTGCACCTTTGAGCAATCATCATATATGTAGTAGTGTTGAGAGTGGGGCCCCAAAACTTCAAACCCCAAACCCATAAAAATTGCATTTGGTTCCCAATTATGTGCAGCATAGCATGCAATGAATCTTCATTTTAATATTTCCTGTAAAGACTGCTGCCTAACATCTGGACATTAGAGATCACCACTACAAGCCTTCATTATTTTCTTTGCTTCTTGTTTATCTTCAATTCCACCTAGCTAGTTAGCTTCTCACACATTCTCACTTTTCTTTTTTCCTTGTTGTTAAGAGGTTAGAGGTTTTGTCTTTAATTCTAAAAGAAAACATGAAACTTTATTTGTATTAAATTTAAATAGTATGTAATGACAATATTGTTGATTTTATCGATATTATATACTTACTCAGATTTAGATTGATTTGTAATATAATTTTTGAAGAAAATAAGTTTTAATTAGAGTTTAGCTAGATGGTAAAGAGATTAAACATGTGAACTTTAATCCTAGTATGATTTCAAGCCAAATTATGCAAATCCAACCTTTTAGAAGCTAAGCCAAGTATATTTTTTCATTATAATAGCTTCAATATCTAATTATCAACTTATCATAATATCAATATTAAAGTGAGATTTACGTCATATGTTTCTCTTTATTCTAGAATTTCATTATAAACCATATCGAGTTTTTGTATTTTTACTTTTTAATAAATTTACTTTTCACTAATAATGTTAACGTGATGTAATTAAAATATAATTTGTTTTGAGGTTGGTCTAAACTCTTTTTAATTACTTGAGATAAGGACATGAGACTAAGGTTGAATCTTTTTTTAAAGGGAAGCAAGAGACTTCCATATAAAAAAAGAGAGGATGAGAAAAAGATAGGGTTGGACTTTGGAGATTAAGATTGAAAGTGATCCATGAACAGATATATATAAATCTCCTCCGATACATGGCAATTCCAAATTCCAAACGCACCCCTTTCCCCCAACTATAGAGTGGTGGGTCCCAACCCCCTACCCAATTCACAAAATTTTGTGCGCATGGTACAGTCGCACTCACTAGCAGTCACAATAACAATAGTGTTTTGCTTATTGCTCTTAGTGATCAATTTACAATTGACCTCTTTCTCACATACCTTTGCAATTTATTTTACAAAAACAAAAAGATTTTAAAAAAACTGTGTAACAATTAAATAGATTAGCGAAATTACTAAAACATCATTATAATTGATAGTTACAAGGAAATACTATACTGCGGCAAATTATGATGTGCACCCGTGTGCACAATGTATAGTGTACACGTACGGAATTAAATTTATAATTTCTATACTATAGATTCATAATTATTGAACTCTATATTCATATTCAATCACAGAACTATATTATGAATCTATGCAAGGTGCACACGGTTGGTACATATTATCAATTGTTTTTTTTTTATTACACAAAGGAAGGGGGATACCCATACAATCTACGCCTACATTAAGGCCCGAAACCTAGACCTCCCACATAGGGGAGCAATCCAATACCAGTGGACCACAAACCACTTGGTACATATTATCATGTTTGTTTGTCTATTTTTGTTATCATATTATTAAATTCAAATCCTTTAGTAATTGTAAAAGTCGTCATTATCATTCTCCTCCCACACTTTTGAACAATGGAATCAAAAATAAGGAAGAAATAAATTTTTAAGAAAAAGTCATTATCTATAAGAAAAAGTCATTAACAATGGAAGAGCTTATTTAGTAGCTTATAGCTTATTTTAAGCTACTAATAAGCTATAAGCTCGGTTTGTTAATGTTTCCAAAATAAGCTAGTAGCTTAAAACAAAAGCTTATTTTGAAAAGCTATTTAAGTAGCGTTTCAAAAATAAGTTAGGAGCTTCCTAACTTTTTTTCACATTTATCCTTATTATTTTAAATATAAATGACATATTTTACCCTTCCCAATTAAAACCCTTTTAGCCTTTTTCTTCTCCTATATTTTATTCCTCTTCTTCCACAACTCTTCAACACCCGACAACTCTTAAAGTTCTAACTCCAATCGTCCGTTCATAAATAAATGACATCATTTACCCTTACCAATTAAAAACTTTTTTCTTTTGTTTTAATTTATTATATATCTTATCTTTTATATATGCATACATATATATATATATATATATATATATATATATATATATATATATATATATATATATATATATTAAAAACAAAAACCTTTTTTATAAATTAAATATATCTCATATATTTAATAATATAAAAACAATATAATAATCACATCATTTAAATTTTATGAAAATGTTCTTTTTTAGTCCGTTTACATTGATAGCTTATCAAAAAGTTAATTTTACCAAACATTTTTAAGCATAATCATCTAATTAACAGCTCTTCAATTTTCAGCTTCTAGCTTATAGCTTTTTAGCTTTCAGTTAGGTTTGCCAAATATAGAACTTTAATATATATACACATATATGTATATCTGTGTGTGTGTATATATATATATATATATATATATATATATATATATATGTGTGTGTGTGTGTGTGTGTGTGTGTGTGTGTGTTATACATTTTTTATTCCAATACATATTTACTACTTAACAAAAAGATCATAGATTTATTTACTTAAACATATTACAATTGTCAATTATTTAATTTCAACTATGATTTCGATTATAAATGTTTGAACCAAACACGCTAAAATGAATAAAAAATATGAGAAATGGCATAGAAATAAATTTTTTTTTAATCAAGTACGAGCTGAGATTGATTGAATTATTTAAATTTTCCTACCAAGAATGAAAACAAATGTTTAACAAAAGTGTGCATATGTCAATAGTTGCACACATACTATTGATATTTGTGGTGTCACTATATATTGGGGTTAGCAGGAACTATTTGTTTATAGGAAAATGTTGGGGTTATTATTGTTGTGTGCCTTCCATTGATTGGTAGAAAGGAGAGAGAATTTCTTTTTAAGTAATCAATGATGGATCCTTAAAAAGTAAGCACTATACTTTTAAAAGAAAAATAATATGTGTACGCTCATTCTATACTCTTTATTTTTATTTTCACATACAAAATCTTGATATAAACACTTGTATTAGGATCTATATGTAAAATATAGCTTATCAGAGCCCACTACATTAGAGACTAAAAATTGAAGGAGTAAGATTTGGGAGTACATGTAGTAGAACTCATTTTAAAATTAGTAGTATCTTTTCTTTTTGGAATAAGAGTCAAATAGGTCATCCAACCATACACAGGACTATGTGGTCTAATGGTATCCGGGTTGGACTTCCATTTGGAAGGTTGTGAGTTCAAGCCTCAGTGTGGAGGCGTTATTGGCTCTTTGTGTTTCAATCTCTTTGTGTTTCAATAGGTTGAGAAAGTATATGAACAGATACTACAATGTAATAGAGCTAGTAGCATTCAAAAAAAAAAAAAAAAAAAAGGTCATCCAACCATACACCAAAATGTAACTAGGCCATCAAACTCAAAAAAAAAAAACAAACAAAACAAAAAATACAATTAGGTCCTCGAACAACGCAATTTAATGTCATTTCACCAATTTGTTTACCTGTTAATATGCTGATGTGTCGGTTACCAAATCTAAAAATAATTTTTAAATTTTAATTTTAATAATTTTAAATAAAAATTATTTTAATAATGAGGTTTTTGTGTTTAAGGTGCGTCAGTTGTTGAAAACTTAAGTGCGTCAGTCTAAAGCTTTAGGTGCGTGGTTTTTCCTTCTTAAGGTGTGTGGTTTTCCTTTTTAAGGTGCGTGGTTTGTGTGCTTAAGGTGCGTCAGTTGTTGAAACTTAAGGTGTGTCGGCCTAAAGCTTTAGGTGCGTGGTTTTCCTTCTTAAGATGCGTGGTTTTCCTTCTTAAGGTGCGTGATTTTGGTGCTATGTGCTTAAGGTGTGTTAGTTGTTGAAAACTTAAGTGCGTTGGTCTAAAGTTTTTGATGCGTGGTTTTCATTCTTAAGGTGCATGGTTTGTGTGCTTAAGGTGCGTCAGTTGTTCAAACTTAAGGTGCGTGGTTTTCCTTCTTAAGGTGCGTTATTTTCCTTTTAAGGTGCTTTGTTTTTCTTCTTTAAGGTGCACATTTTTATAGTTTACATATGTTCTTAATTAATTATTCATTAAATTCGGACCCAAACAATCAAAAGCTTCACAATTTTTTTGAGTAAAAAAAAAACAAATAAATAAATAAAACCATATCGCTGTTAACTTTCACAATTAGAATCTCAACCCAAATGCAATCCAGTCATAGCAATGCTTTGATGGTTTAATTTATATTTCCAGACTACTTTGATGGTTTAAAATAATAATAATAATAATAATCACACGCGCGCGCACACACACACACAGAGAAATATATATACATATATACAGAGACGAAGTCAGAAATTTGGTTGAGGGGGGGGGGTGGTGAAAAAACACATACATATTCAAAAAAAAAAAATTCAGTAAAGTCAAAATATTAAAACAAAAGAGATAATTTAAAAATAAATAAATAAATTACCTAAGAAATATTGTTGGATATGGACGAAAAATAAAACACATGAAAACTTTATAAAAATATTCATAACAAAATATGAAACATAATTAATTTGCTAAAATAATTTGAATAGAAAACACATTAAAAATTACACATCTCATTATTAATATAAAAGAATGTTATATATATATATATATATATATATATATATATATATATATATATATATATATATATATATATATATATATATATATATATATATATATATATATATATATATATATATATATATATATATATATATATATATAGGATTCTATTCAGATACAAACCGTGCTTAAAATAAAAACAGTGTGGATTCATCTGGGTCGTTGATTTTTTAAGTTGGATGTACAGGATTTGGTAGTTTTTAATTATGTATGCGTGTGTTATATTAGAAGTTAGCAATCTGTGTGCCCATTGAGGGAATGCATCTAATTCGTTCATCTTAGCAAATCTAATGGCTATTTTTTGTCTGCACGTTTATATTTTAAGGTAGTTTGCATGTGAATGCAACCCTCTATATATATATATATATATATATATATATATATATATGTGTGTGTGTGTGTGTGTGTGTGTGTGTGTGTGTGTGTGTGTGTGTGTGTGTGTGTGTGTGTGTGTGTGAAATATTAAAAAAGCTATTAAAACGTGACTATGTTGAAGTCATAGGGAAATGAGTCAAAATTGTAAAACTATGACAACTATGTTCATACTAAGAATTGAACCCTTGACCTTTATATTAGCATGTGTTTTACCAACTAATCTGACTCATTTTTGTTAATCTTTAATAGTTTTTTTACACTAATATTAAACCGGATACTATATATACATATATACATACAAATACCATATATATATATATATATATATATATATATATATATATATATATATCACATGTGCGTGTAAAATGGAGAATTGCGCATGCAAGGCAATGTGGCGGCTTAAAGTCACCTTTGGAACTGATGGAATTGTCGCCCTATCCATTGAGGCATTGTCCCAAGTGGGGACTATAATGTTGTAAAGAAATAGTGAGATGAATCAAAGTGATTAAGATTAGGCCCCCAGTGTTGTCTTGAAGGCAGGACACATAGAGGATGATATGTAGTTTACATGGGACCATCCACGGTGCTTGTCGGGGGGCACGATTTTGTGGGTCCAAATCGTGGCTTCTCCGGATATCATTTTGGTGTGTTGTGAGATGCAAATTTGTGATTATAACTCCCAAAAGTCTCCTAACACTAGCTAGAGATTTTGGGTTTTTTATTTTTATTTATTTATTTTTTTTAATTTAATTAATTTTTTTAAAGAATTAGTGTACAAGTTTTTCTTTTTAAGATTATGATGGTTTCTATTGTGTTAAATTATATTTGAAAGTAACCATTCAGATCTTCTTCTTTTTATATTTTTCTAGAATTAACTTTAATTCTCATCCACATAATGGGGTGTTTGGTAAATAGCGGTTAGCTGATTGGGTTAACGGGTTTGACTAGTTTATAGTATTAGCTGATTATAGAAAATTATTTAGTAAATTAGTTAACGGATAGCTGATTACATACAAAATGACTTTCTTAAAAACTTATTGAAAAAACTGTTTTGAGTATCTTTTTGAATTTTAGCATTTTGGATAAATAAGTTATTACAAAAAGCTAATTAATCGTTTAAAAAAAAAACAAAACAAAACTAATTAATCAAACACTCATACTGATTGTTTAACCAAGTTAAACAACTAATAATGATCAAATAAGCCAAAATTGATTGATAAGCTAACTATGTTACCAAACATGGCCAATGTCTATTTGGATAAGTTCAATATTTTTTTTGAAAACGGATAAGTTCAATATGAATAAGCTTTTGTGTTATAATTTCTGAATTGTTATGATTTTTTAGAAGAACTTAATTATGATGATATCTTCATATATTATTTAAATTTATACTTATAAAATTATCAAATTAAAAATTTAACATTTTTAAAGTTAATTATACATAATAAATTATTCAAGAAATGTTGAATACATCCAATTTATAGGCGTCAAATAATTGGTTAGCACTAATTAAATTGAAGTAAAAGTTGGATAATATCTCAACTCATTTAAATTCATTATATTATGAGCTATATAAAACAAGATAGATAGTTTAAATATAAGTTATTTTAACATTTAACAAGTTTTTCCCTACTGTTAAAATGAGTAACAATTTATATTAGGGAAAAAGACAATTTCCCCCGAGTTATATACTTATAGCACTTTTTCCCCTTGAATTATTCATATAAGCACATTAGTTCCCTCAATTATTTTAAAAGTGGTGATTTTCTCCTCTAATATATTAAATTGACATTTCTACCCTTAAAATAAACACTTTATTTATTTTTCTTCAACAAATTATTGCGTATACGTAGGGATGATCACGGTTTGATTCGAATTGAACCGGACACTATAACAATCGAATTAAAAATTTTCGGTTATAATTCAAATCCAAAACCCAATATTTGGATTTCAGTTTATTAAAATTATGAATCGAAAAAGCTGGATCCTAAAACGTGAACCGGCGGTTCTGAATCAGATTCGCGATTTTGAACCGTCTTTATTTTAAAATTTTAATTTTAATTTTAAAATAATCTAAATTCAACAATAAATGTATTTCAGTTCGGAACAAGAACTGGTCGTCCCGGTTAGCGATTTTAATAAACTCTAAATATCGGGTTGCGATTCTAAATTGTAATTAGAATATTTCGGTTTAATTGGTTGCTATAGTGCCTGTTTGGTTTGAACCAAATTGTGGTCATAATTTGTTGGAGAAGAAAAATAAATGAAATATTTGTTTTAAGGGTAAATATGTCCATTTAACGTTTCAAGGGGAAAAATAGCCACTTGAATAATTCAGGGAAAAAAATGTTATAAATATATAACTCAGGGAGAAAAACTGTCATTTTCCCTTTATATTATATCAAAACTATTTTATTTATAAATTTAGTACTCAATTATTTCAAAATCAATAATATATTTAATTAATTTTAGTGGTTTTTAAAGTGTATTAAAGGATAACTCGTAAATTAAAATAAATTATTTAAAGAAACAAATACTCCGTAATTTAAAGAAACTAAAACATTTGGGGTAAGAAACTAAAACATTAATTCCAAAATTACCAAATGCATTTAGGTAGCTTAGAGCATCTACATCAGTAGATAATGTGGGGAGAATGCAGTATTAATTCACTCAATTCAAGTTTATAGCTAATGTAGGGGAGAATAAATTTGGAAAGAATTCATCCGCAAAATTGAAAATAATGGCAGAAAAGAAGAAAAAAAAAACATGGGCTGCTGTGCACGTTTTGTGCACAGCAGCAGCCCACACGGGCGCGTCAGGCGCGCCTGACCTTTCTGTTTTTTTTTTTTTTTTTTTTTTTAATATTTTTTTTCTCCCCTTTCTACATTCTTTCTCCTAATCACTTTTACATTATCCTCCAATTCACCTCAACCATTGTGGATGCTCTTAGTATGTCGGGTTGTAGGTGCAGGCTAGGCAGCTATAGTAGTTGCCAAAATTCAAAGGCCTCACTCTCTTTAATGTTGAAAAGGCACATTTTGGTTGCTTCTTTTGATGTAAAAGTTGGATTCTCTTTAAGAGTTTAGTTTGGACTTTATATGGAAGCTATTCCATTAAGATTTGGTTCCACGCATACTGGTCCCCTTTCCTCTATACGGCCACGTACGTACGTAAATTAAATCCAAAGTAGCTCACCAAGCTTAAATATTACTCCCTAACAAATACATACATACCTACAAAATATTATTTTCTCTTATTAAATTTCTACATCTATAATACAATATATATATATATATATATATATATATATATATATATATATATATATATCTACTATACTAATAAGAGCCCAAGAGAGTTAGGCCTATAATGGGTAGAAAAAATGGCGGTCACAGATTTTAATCAAATGAATGGTTCAGATTGATTAAAAGATTGATCAGATTTAAATTTTACACTAAAATTTCCTAAAATACCCGCACACCGTTACTAATTCCGTTAAAATTTTAAGAATTGCCGTTAGTTCACCGTTAACTTACTCATTGATTTCAATAAAAAAAAAACAAAAAAAGTCTTAGGTTCGAACCTCATCCCAATCAAAGTTGGCTTAATTAGTACTCTATTTTACTCTTATTAAATTATATAAATAATAATTTAGTAGTTACAACAAAAAATAATACATATGCATTTCTTTAATTTAGAATTATGTGTTCACAATGTCTTTATTCAAAAAAAAAATTATTCATTATCAATAAATTAAATAAGATAAATAATTTTATTAGTTATATTGTCTTTATTTTTCTTCAATATAAAAATTCTTTATATTCAAATTTATTAATTGATTATATTCGCTACATTGTCCTTACAATGTCTTTATTCAGTGAAAAATAAATTATTAATTATCAATAAATTAATTAAAAGAAATATTTTCATTAGTTATATTGTCTTTATTTTTCTCAAATGTAAAATTTTTTACATTCAAATTCATCAATTGATTATATTCACTACATTATCTATTATCTTTTTTGTGCACTATTTTTCTAATTAAATATCAAAGTTATAACATAAAATAATGCTATATATTTATTTACCAAGTATTTTATTAATACCATGAAAAAATTAAAAAAATATAATTAATAAAGCCAACCATATTAACTACTTGAGAGATTTTGTGACAAAGAGAGTATTCAAATCACACAACAAGTGAGAACTACCTCGCAATGTCATTATTTGACAATCAGCAGTTAGCGGTTAACGTTAGCAGATTATACAAGCGGATTTGACCAGCGAATTTATTTAATTATTAACATTGGGTAGAAAAAATGACCGCCAAATTATTAAATCAAATGAATGGTTCATATTGTTCAGGTTTTAATTTTTTTTCTTTTAAGATTATCTAATTTATCCTTAATTATATGATTATCCATTTAACTTTTCCGTTAATTCACCGTTAGTCTAATTCTAATATTAAAGTCTAATATAGAATTATAACTACACCATTAATCTAATTCTAATATTAAAGTCTTAATAGAACTTAACCACAAATCCTAATGTCGGAATCTCCTCAAACAATATTAGTATATATTTCATATTTTATGCCCTAATTTTTATTTGTTCTCCCTTATGTCCCGTATTTGGTTTCAACCATACCTATACTATTATTTTATTGACAATTATAATCAATATTGACTATATTATCTTGCATTTGTAAACTTAGAATTACCTATTTAACCTGCACGGGCTTAGCTCAATGGTTTAGTGGGTAGTATTTGGGAGAAGAGACCAAGGTTTGAACCTCGGCGGCGGCAATGCGTGAATTATGTCCAAAGTGGGCAAATTCCTTGTGCGTACCAGCATTTGGCCCTGTCTGCTGAACCATTGAGTCACCGTGATTTACAACTTCCCACAATGCTTTGTCGGGTCGGAGTGTGGGGGGGCCCTTGGGGTTGGGGACTCAACCTTTGGGAGAAGAATTACCTATTTAAATAAGCAAATTCAACCTTCAATTATCTATGCATGAATAATTTCAATATAATCTTGCCTTAATATACTTTAAAGTACTTATTTAAAAAAAAAAAACATTGGGCATTATCCCAATCGCGCAATGGGCGTAAAAAACTAGTATACTAATAAGAGCCCAAGAGAGTTAGGCCCAATCGCGCGGAATATTCCGTTAACTATTTATTATTTTTAACTTACTCATTAAATTCTATAAGAAAGGTCTTAGGTTCGAATCTCATCCTAATTAGAGTTGGCATAATTGTTAAACATATACTACGAATATATGTTAAAAAATATATAATATAAAATTTAACATAAACTTTGTTCAAATAATTATATTAGTCCCGCTAAATACATAACATTCAAAGTTAAACATCAAAGATTATAAATCAAGAACTTTAAAAATCATTTGATCTTTATGCATTTTTTTTTAAAAAGAACAAATTTAAGGTAAGTTTTTTTTTTTTTCGTTTAATTAATTTTGTTTTGATTTTTTAGAGTTTTTTCCCAAAATAGTCCATCGACTATTGTTCATTCTCAATTTTGCATTCCGACTTTCAATTGCACAAAATCTGGTCTCTTGACTTTTAAAAACTCACCCAATTTGGTCCTCCGTTAACTTTTTCGTCAACTCAGTGTTAAAATGGAGGGTATTTTCATCCTTTTACCTATTGTACACCTAATATACACAGAGAAATAGTCGAGGGACCATTTTAGGAATAGTCAAGGGACCATTTTGGAAAAAATCCATTTTTTTTTAATTTCATTGTGTATATTTTCATTTGTTAGACTCTATCAAATTAGAATTGTTGTAGATTTTTTTTCAAAAATATAAATTTCACAATCCGACTTCAAAATTTTTTAACTCTCTATAGTTTTTTTTCCCTCTATCAAAACATATAAATTTTTCCCTTGTGGTCCACCATTGCTACCAAGTTGCTCCCCTATGTGGGAGGTGGTGGGTTTAAGCTTCGATAGATGCGATTATGGTAACATTTGATGTAGTAGCTTGTATATGTGCGTATCCTCTTCACTTATAATAATAAAACATACAATTTTTTCCTCTATTCTTATCCAGTTTTACAATAAGTTTCGTAAATTTCATAAATACTCATATACGTTTTATTTTTATCTCTCTCTCTCTCTCTCTCTCTCTCTCTCTCTCTCTCTCTCTATATATATATATATATATATATATATATATATATATATATATATATATATAATCATACTAAAAGTTCAATAGACAATCAATCATTATGTATCACATTAAATATTATTTTTATCCTTGAAAATAACATTTTTATTTTTTGTACATACCTTGATAATAAAGTTTCGCTTTCAAATTTAAGTTTATTAATGGAATGGAACTAATATAATGGCCTTGCAGGCTAAATTAAGCCAACTTTTCAAAAGATATTTTCTAACATTTTGTCATTGACTGAGAAGTGACGTGTACTTTTTAGTTCTGAGAAGTGCCAGAAGCACCTCTTTGACTAAGAAGTTCGCCATCGGCCTTGTGAATGAAAAGTAAACTTACCTTCCTGTCATAGACGAGAAAAACTTACCTTCCGGTCTCATTCCCAATAATTCTTTTTCTTCCTACCAAACGAGAAAAAATGTGTATGCTTAGACAGAGGGAAAAAGTGTATAGGAAAAGTTTAAAAATTTTGAGGTTGGATTGTGAGATTTTAACTATTTATATTTGTGAAAAAAATCTACAACAATTCTAATTTGATAGTCTAAAAAAATTAAAATATACACAATAAAATTAAAAAAAAAAATGAGTTTTTCCCAAAATGGTCCCTTGACTATTCTCAAAATGGTCCATCGACTATTTCTTAGTGTATATTAGGTGTACAATAGGTAAAAGGACGAAAATGCCTTCCATTTTAACACTGAGTTGAGGAAAATTGAGAATGAGCAATAGTCGAGGGACCATTTTGGGAAAAAAACTCGATTATTTAGATCAGAACAAAACTTAATATTTCAATTATACTTTTGCATTATTGGTATGATTTAGGTCGTTATGGTATTAATATTTTTTGTATGTATTTTTATAATGGTAAAATTGTACATTACTTTACAAATATTATACAATTAATTTTTTTATCGGACAAAATTGTTCTTACATCATTGTCAGGCCTGCGCGACCTAACTATAAAGTTGTTGATGATAAATACAATTACACCTAGACTCTAAAACGGTAGGACCATTTTCTAACAAATTGACAATGTTGATATTCCAGTGGCTCCAATTGAACAAGTTTACACATCAGAATTTTATCAATGCATGAAAACTTCTAAAGAAATTTGTAAGTTAATTTTTACTATATCATTATAACAATATCTATTATAACTATATATTTTGAATTATTTATTATCATCCTCCATTGACAGGAATTGTAACGATTGTCATTGATAAACTCTCAAAACAATGTCTCAACAATGAATGTAAATTAAAAAAAAAAAATCAATGATTTCATTATTGTTGATGAAAAGTATGTACTCCACTTTATTAGTCTTATTAAATTAAATAAAGTAGTAGGTACAACAAAAAATAATACATATGCATTTAATTAATTTAGAATTAGATGTCTATAATGCCTTTATTTAAAAAAATTATTCATTATAAAAAATTTTAAAAGAGATATAATTTCATTAGTTATATTATCTTTATTTTCTACAATTCAAAGATTCATTACCTTCAAATTTATTAATTTATTATATTCACTACATTGTCCATTGTCTTCTTTTTACATTATCTTGTAATTAAATATCAAAGTTATCATACAAAATATGTTATATATATTATTTATTTACCAACTATTTTATACAAATATAATAAATATTGATTTTTGTTCAATACTTTCACATGATAACCTACGACACATATCTCACAACGCATGAAACATGTAGGGGAAAAACTACCACTACCAAATATCAATAGGTGCTTGTAAGATAAAGAGTTAATAGTACAACTAAGATACCATCATATACCCAACATGGCAAATCTAAAGCTTCATACATCATAATCTCATTGCACGATGAATCCATCTATGCTACCACCAATAACCCAATTGCAAATGACACACTACCAATAATAATAATAAAAAAAAAAAAAAAGAGAGGACATGTACTGAAGATGAAGACAATGACAATGCTACCTAGAAGAAAATTAAGAAGAATTAGAGAAATTTAAACCAAAAGTAGTATTTATTTAGACTATCGTTTTTAGACTAACGTTATTACAAAGTTGGAAACATTTATTTTATTTGTGACAACAAAATCAATCTCTCATATATTATCTTGCATTTATATACTTTAAACAAATTCAATATTTATTTACCTATGCATGATGTCTGATATAATATTGTATTGATATACTTTGAAATACTTGTTTAAAAATAATCATTGGACATTATTTTATTTGTGCAAAGCGCGTAAAAGAACTAGTAATAAGGATCAACGTCATATAAGTCCTCTAACTATATACCAAAATGCAATTAGACTATCGAACTAATTAAAAAAACATCCAATTGAACCCTTACACTTGTTAAAAACGTGCAATTAACTAATTTGACCTATAATAACATGTTACCTTCAAGTCACATGCCACACAGATAGCCATGCCACATAAGATGCCACATAAATTAATATTTTAAAAACTTATTAAAATAATAAATCAAAATAATTATAATTACTAAAAAAAAATAGGCTACCATGTAACAGCTGCCATGGCTTCTTCGTCCAATCTGGACGGAGAAACACGTCGACTTCTCCGTCCGATCTGACGGAGAAACTCCGTAAGATACGGAGTAATCGCCAATTTCTTTGTCCGAAACCAATGGAGAAGCTAGTCGCTAGCTTCTTCGTCCGATTTGAACAGAGCAGCCATGGCTTCTCCATCCAGATTTGAATGGAGAAGCCATGGCTTCAACATTCTAAACTTACGGAGAAGCCGGCAACGTTTTAATTTTTTAAATTTGTTTTTTTTAGTTTATTTTTATTTTTGAATGGGATGTCATATAGGATGCTATACAATCAAAATTAACTAGTTACCTGTTAAATATGTTAATTGAACAATTTTAATCAATTTAAGAATTTAATTGAAGTCTTTTTTAGTTAGAGGGTCTAATTGCATTTTGACATATAGTTGGAGCGATTATTTGACCCTTATTAATATTATTAGTATTTTTTATGCGCGATGTGTAAAATAAGTGCCCAATATTAGTATTTTATATTAAACTTTTAGATTTATTTAGATGTTACATATTTAAATTATTATAAATAATAAATAATAATAATAATAATAATAATAATAATAATAATAATGTAAAACATTTTTATAAATTTGATATTTATATTTTAGAAAATAACTAATCTATTACTCCAATATATAATGCGTATATATTATTAGTACTATTTTTTTTACGCGCTTTGCGCGAATGGGATAATGCCCAATAATTATTTTTAAATAAGTATTTCAAAGTATATCAATGTAATATTATATAGGAGATGTTCATGCATATGTAAATAAATGGTTGAATTTGTTTATTTAAATCGGTAATTTAAAGTATATAAATTCAAGATAATATATGAGAGATTGATTATAATTGTCACTAAAATAAATGTTTGCAACTTTGTAATAACGCTAGTCTAAATACTTAGTCTTAAAGCGATAGTCTAAATAAATACTACTTTTGGTTTAAATTTCTCCAATTCTTCTTAATTCTCTTTTGGGTAGCATTGTCATTGTTTTTATCTTCAGTACATGTCCTTTTTTTTTATTTTTTTATTTTTTTTTTATTGGTGGTGTGTCATGTGCAATTAGGTTACTAGTGGCAGCACAGAGGGATTCATCATGCAAAGAGATTATGGTGTAGGAAGCTTTAGATTTGCCTTGCTGTGTATATGACTGAGATTTTAGTTGTAATATGAACTCTTTATCTTACAAACACCTATTGATATTTAGTAGTGGTAGTTTTTCCCCTACATGTTTCATGTGTTGTGAGATGTGTGTCGTAGGTTATCATGTGATAGTATTGAACAAAATATTAATATTTAATTATTTATTATATTTGTATAAAGTACTTGGTAAATAAATATATATAATATGTTTTGTATTATAACTTTGATATTTAATTACAAGATAATGTAAAAAGAAGACAATGGACAATGTAATGCATATAATAAATTAATAAATTTGAAGGTAAATAATCTTTGAATTGTAGAAAATAATTAAAGATAATATAACTAATGAAATTATATTTCTTTTAAATTTCTTTTATAATGAATAATTTTTTTTTTTAAATAAAGCATTATAGACATCTAATTTTAAATTAATTAAATGCATATGTATTATTTTTTGTTGTAGCTACTAATTTAATCAAGTTAATAAGAGTAATAAAGTGTCGTATATACTTTTCGTCAACAATAATGAAATCAATGATTTTTTTTTTTAAATTTCCATTTCTTGTTGAGACAAATTGTTTTGAGAGTTTGTCCATGACAATTACTACAATTGTTGTCAATAGAGGATGATAATAAATAATTCAAAATATATTGTTACAATAGATATTAATATAATGATATAGTAAAAATTAACTTACAAATTTCTTTAGAAGTTTTCATGCATTGATAAAATTTTGATGTGTAAACTTGTTCAATTGGAGCTAGTAGGATGTTAACATTGTCAATTATTTGAAAAATAATCATACCGTTTTAGAATCCAAGTGTAATTGTACTTATGATCAACAACTTTGTAATTAAGCTGCGCAGGTCTGACAATGATGTAAGAACAATTTTGCCCGATAAAAAAAATAATAGTATAATATTTGTAAAGCAATGTACCATTGTACCATTATAAAAAAAAAATAAAAAATATTAATACCATAATGACCTAAATCATTCTAATAATGCAAAAGCATAATTGAAATATTAAGTTTTGTTCTAAATAATCAAAAGAAGATTAATTAAACATAAAAAAAAAAAACTTAACCTAAATTTGTTTTTTTTTTTTTAAATAAAAGATTCAAGAAAATCAAATGATTTTAAAGTAGTTCCTGATTATAATATTTGATGCTCAACTTTGAATGCTATGTATTTAGTCGGGCTAATTATTTGACCAAAGTTTATGTTAAATTTTAAGTTTATATATATATATATATATATATATATATATATATATATATATATATATATATATATATATATATATATATATATATATATTAACATATTTATAATATATATTTAACAATTATGTCAACTATAATTGGATGATGTTCGAACCTAAAACCTTTTATTATATAAATTAATTAGTATGTTAAGAATAATAAATAGTTAACGGAATATTCCGTTACTAAAGTTTATACTAACGGAATTTAAGGCTATTTAAGGGAAGAAAATAATATAATAGAGGGTAAATAAGGAAAATCATTAAAAGATACTAAAATTCAAATAATATGAACCATTCATTTTAAGAAACAACTATTACCGACATTTTTTTTTTCAGTTAAGGGCCTAACATTATTGGCTCTTATTAGATTTGTATTTGTATTTGTATTTCTATTTGTAGATTGAAGAAGATAAGAAAATATATGATGGATGCTTATGCATGGTAACAATAGTGGAAAAGAAAACAGAAGTTATAACAATAAGAGTATGTTTGTCTAAAATATTGTATAATACAATTTTTATAACATAATATATTTAAAAAGTATAACAGAAAAACGGACATAAATGAAAGGTATAACCTTCATTCACACTTATTATGTTTTTAGATTTAGATTACTCCGCAATACACATTTACTACATTATTATCTTTAACTCTATAAACAAAAAACTTTTTACTTTGATTACTGAAACATTTAACCATGACATGTCATCGTAAATTAATAAAGAATTCATATAATAATTAAATATGAACCAAAATAATAAAAATAATGATGCGTCATAAATTAATTTTTAAGACTGTCCTACTTCTATCTTAATGTTCTTTAGTCCAGTTTTACAAGAATGCATGTTCTCACACATAAGTCAGCCATATATATGGAGAAACTCGGTCAACGCCCCGACGGGACAGACACGGAGAATTCTTTCAGTGAATGGGGCTGGGATTGAGAGAGTTTCCCTATTCACGGCAGGAATGGGGATAGGCAAATTATGCTATGCGCACGTGCGCACCTTGCAAGGTGCGCACGGCGCTAAAACGGCGTCGTTTTCCGTGAAAATGACGCTGTTTTAACTAAAAAAAAAATTTGTTCGAAACGCCATTAACGGCGTTAACGGCATATTCGTTATAAAATTATGAATATACAGTTATGACATTATGAATGTACAAGTTATAGAATTATGAATGTATAGTTATGGAATTATGAACTTACAATTATGAACTTACAATTATGAACATAGAGCTTCGAAAATTATGAATGTTCGGTATGGAATTATGAATATACAGTATGGAATTATGAATGTACAGTTATGGAATTATGAATGTACAGTTATGAAATTATGAACATAGAACTCTGACATTATGAACTTACAATTATGAACATAGAGCTTCGAAAATTATGAATTTACAGTTATTGAATTATGAATGTACAGTTACGAAATTATGAATGTACAGTTATAGAATTATGAATGTACAGTTATGGAATTATGAATGTACAGTTATGAAATTATGAACACAAAGCTGTGAATATATGCTCCTATAACGAAGCGGTCTGAAATTAAATTTTTTTAAAAAAAAAAAAAAAAGAAGAGGGAAAATAACGGTGCCCATGAAGCACGCTGGGCACGAGCCCACATCATAACTATTAATGGGGATTGGGGACGGGATTGTACCCACCTGTCACGACCCGTCTCCGAACCCAAAATATATATTATATTATATTATATAATTATTATATGTAATATACTAATATTTATATAAACTAATATTTAATTTGAACTTTTGATTTTTTTTTCAAGTTATTATGTATGGATATTTGGTATTTTGATTAAGGACTTAAGTTTTGAATAATTTGAATCTTTGAGTATTGTTTAATGTTTTGAGTATTTTTAGATGATTGGAGGTTAGGCTAATTGGATATTTAAATATATAAATTTATAAATTAATTATATAATATAAATAAAATATTATTTTATAGTGTACTAAAAATTGAAAATTGTATAGTTTTTTTAAACAAAATCCGGACGGTGAATCCCCGTCCCCGAAAAATCCTTACGGGGACGGGGATGGCCCCGTCGGAGAGTGGGGGCGGGGCCTGGGAACTGGGGATGAATTCTAGGGCGGTGATTAGGACTCCATTGAGTCTTAGTGAAAAAAGGGTTACTCTTCTGCAAATGGCGTGAATCTAGGACTGAGGATTTGGTACTCAGGTATTAGAGCCATGCACGCACCAAAGCTTGAGGAAGGAATGAGTTTTATAAAATAAAAGGACATTTTTTCCCTTCTTTATAATGGTGGAAGGATGGCAAATGTAACGGACGACCAAATTGAGTACCGTTTAAAAGTTAGAGGACTAAATTGGGTACTTTTAATAACCTGGGACTAAATCGCGCATTACCTAATAGTCGAGGGACCAAAATGAGTATTATCAAAGACTGAATCATCAAGGGTCTGTTTGGAAACCCGGAAAATGACTTCTGGAAAATGACTTCTGGAAAATGAGTCATTTTCCTTTCCTGTGTTTGGCTGCACAATGGAAAACTGTCTTTTGGTGTTTGGTTCATTTTCCAGAAAATGACGGAAAATTGTCTTTTGGTGTTTGGTTCATTTTCCAGAAAATGAACAAAATGGCATACTAAAACATTTTAATTATTATATACCGAATATGACAATTTGAAATCACAATTACATGTTAGAAACAACATAAATGCATAAATAATCAAGTCTTGAAAATTAAAATTCACAAATTAAGCAAAAACATTTTATTATATAATCAGTACAAAAAAAAAAAAATAACAGCAACATGATTTGACATAAAAAATTTTAAAAAAAAATTGCATCTGGTTTCGGAACTGGTTTTCCGCATCGGGAACCAGATCTGGTTTCCGATGCGGAAAACCAATTCACTGGTTTCCGATCGGAAACCAGTTTGGTTTCGGGCTGGGGAAACCAGTGAAGAAGGTTGAAAAAAAAAAATCAAAAAGGGGAAGTTTTTTTTGGGAGAAAAAGGTTTGAGCGTGTGTTGATTGGAAGATGGAAAATGACTTCCGCCAAAAAAAAAGGGGAAGTCATTTTCCGGATTTTAGCCCTCATTTTCCATTGACTAACTAGCATTTTCCTTTGACCATTTTATTTTCAGCCTTCCCAAACACCAAAAACCCGGAAAATGATTTCCAGAAGTCATTTTCCGGGTTTCCAAACAGACCCCAAATGAAAAAGTGTCATGTCAAGAGGGAGATTATGAAGGTTGGGTACCATTACTCATATATATATATATATATATATATATATATATATATATATATATATATATATATATGTATATATATATGTATATATATATATATATATATATATATATATATATATATATATGTATATATATATATATATATATATATATATATATGTATATATATATATATATATATACATATATATATATATATATATACATATATATATATATATATATATATATATATATATACATATATATATATATATATATATATATATATATATATATATATATATATATATATATATTATATATATATATATATATATATATATATATATATATATATATATAGGGAATGTCTTGGTCCAACCGCCCAAGCAAGGTGGTCTATCTTTTTAGGTGAGGTGTTGGTCCAATAAGTTAGGTGCTTAGAGCAAAATATTAGTAGAATTATTACTAAGGGTTATCGAACCCACGACCTCAAACACAACAACACAAGTCCCAAACCACCAAGCCAATCAAAATCTTCTGTATTTTAGGGCAAGAAGCTCCACTTATGTATGGGAGTGCACGGGAAGCAATGTAGTGGGGGGGGGGGGGGGGGGAGGGGGACACGTGTGTGGTCCAGAATGAAGGTTGGCAGATGTCGTCCATTTGTTAACCATCTGTGAATCTCTCAACAGTATAAATAGGCACACTTTCCTCCCTTTTAAAGGCACCACTTAGCTCATTAATCTCCTCCTGGTCCATTGGTTTGAGTCTTCAACCTCTTGCTGGCACACCAGAGTTTGAGTCTTATTGGTAATATATTTAGTTTTATTTCATTTATTAGTTCCCTTAGCTTGTTTAGTTATTATTTTGGATCGTATTCCATTCCTTGTGCTATGATCTTTGTATTTGGTCCGGCACTCTGGGCCTGTACCTCGGGCTTTGTAGGTTCTATTTTGGATCAAGCGCCCCGGGTAAGCGGGTAACGAAGCTACTATTTTCCTACCCCCCATTCCGTATATTTATATCTGGTTTATGGTGGACCCGGTCCCAATAAAACAATCATTGGCGCCATCTGTGGGGATCGCTACGATTAGCCCGTGTTTATAGTCTCTATTTGTCTAAGCAAGGTTCCGAGGTACGCCCAAATGGCTGATTCGCAGGATGAGCTACCCTACGAGGTAACACACTTAGCACATTGAGATGCTACCCTGGTGAGTGCACTTTTACACTTAGTTCAGTAAATATTATGTTTATTTTCCCAAACTATGTGCTCCTATGTTCTATGCATGCTTGGCCTATGATAAACTAAACTATGTGCTCCTATGTTCTATGCTTGGCTTACGGCCACCTCAATTATGTGCTCCTATGTGCTATGCATGCTTGGCCTATGGCCACCTCAGTATGTGCTTCGATATGCTATGCATGCTGGCGTCACGGCTATTCAGATGATCGAGTACCGGACTCGTAGGGCAGGGTAGGCAATTCATGTACAATTGGTGGCTAGGGCATGTGGGTTAGCATGGAGACAACCCACATGCGCGTGCTGGACATGCCAAGCGGGAAGGCAGTCCACACACGACGATAGGGATATGAAGGCATGCAACACAACTTTCCCTATCCCCTGTGCTGGGGACCTGCGTGGCGGAGCAGGCGGTCCACACGCACCTGGCGGTTGGGGCATGCGGGTTAGCATTAGGCAACCCGCGTGCGTGTGTTGGACCCGGTCCAAACGCGGCGGTAGGGGCTCGGGGTGCATCGAGCAACCCCCAAGGTTCCCTGTATCCCTCATAAAAAAATAGAGGGCGCTTAGCCGGGCAATAAAAAAATGTGTACCCTCCGAAAAGAACAGAAGGGAAAACGACTAAAGAAAAAAAAAAAAAAGAGCAGGTGCCACATGGAGAAATCAACGGTGCAGAACAAAGCAACAAGGGAGAACAATGTGAAGCAGCAAAGATATCCTATGAATATTCAAATGAAGCCGAGTACTAAATAGTGAGGAAGATGTCCCATACAAGAGGCATCCAAGAAGCACGACAATAGAGGAGTCACCTTGACCTCTCGACACTAGGTGATGAAGCAGGCCATGTGACATGCGGTGTGCGGCAGAGGCGCGCGATAATGGCATGGCGCGTAATAGGGGCGAGGATGGTGTGTGGCACTAGAGTACGATGGTGGGTGGAACGACAAGTATCTGGAAATTTGGAAACTGGAATTTGAGTTTGGAAAATGGATTAGCTGGTGACACTGGATTATACTTCTTCGGAAAATGGATTAGCTGGTGACACTGGATTATACTTCTTTCAGGCATCCAGATGCCTAAAGAAAGTGGGGGACTTGTGATGGGGATATGGGACCCTAGGGGTCCATTTTT